>NW_004524897.1:429360-466884 GCF_000260255.1 Octodon degus
TGAGATGTGTTTTATTTTCATTCAACATACAAATAATTTTCTATAATATCCCAGGGCAAACTGGAGAATTTGGCAGTCCGATTAGGGGGGCTCCCCTCAGAGGCCCATGGGCCAGTGGCATTGGCGTGGAATGCCCGGGTTCACAGTGCAGCTTGTGGACGTGTCCATCTTGCAAGTGGCTCTTCCTCCACATCATGACTGAGGGGTCTCAGAGATGATGAGGGCAAGGTTTCCTCTGGGCTCTTAGGAAATCTCACTCCGCCTTCCTTTCTGCTCAGTGGTCTCTTTGGTCAGCAGGATGTTCTTCTGCGTCTCCATCTTCTTCAGCTTGGCCTTATCGAAACTGGCAGTTTCCCCCATGTCTGGTTTGTCTGCCATTTTCTTAAAACAATGCCAAGTGTCTCGCTCCAAGCCCGAGTTCCTGGTGCTCCCACGCACGTTGCTGTAGCAAGAGACTCACTGAGGCTTATATTCATGAGTCAAGAAATGCTTCTTTCACTTGGAGCTACTTTCTTGAATTACTTTTCTGCTAATTTCTTTCCCTATTTTGTTTCAGTTCTTTCTGGAAACACTAACACTCCTCTGTTTCATACACTGAACATATCTACTTTTCTTTGCCTTGGAGTTTTTCTTTGTATTTCTGTAAAAAATATCTGGGATGTGTACTTGATTTTTATTCCAATTTTTCTATTGATCTTTGGTTTCTGCTATAATTTTCACTTTGCAACAGCTTGTTGTCTTCTTTTGTGATTGTGTATGTGCACTTTTAGTAGCATTCTATTTTTATCTCATAGCTTCTCTGAGAATGTTAATTTTTTTTTTTTTGCTTGATGCCACAGATCAAAACCTGGGCTTTCCATATGCTATTGGCAAATGTCCTACAAGCCATTAATAATGATTTTTTTTAATCTATACTTCTTAGACTGATTCTTCCATTTTGTTTTGTTTTGCCCTTGTCTTTTCCATGGTAAAGGCTTTCTTCAAATGTTTGATTCTTGATTGCCCATTTATATTCGAGAAAGTTACAGTTAAAGGTTTCCTAGTTGTGTTGGTTAATTTACCATAGGATAATTTGTCTAGAAATTTTTTTGTGCAGGATGTCACATTTTTCTCTTTAGCTAGCCAAATTTTCTGGAAAAGTATCTTCCACCTCCAGGCTTGAGATTAATAAACCTATAGACCAGTATTGCTAGAACTGTTAGAGAACAAATTGGAAGCTCAAGGTTCAGTTGGTAAACTTGCCCTTAATCCCTTGTAAACTTTCATTTCATCCTTGTTGTTCCAGAATCTCTGTCCTTAGTTTTTGCCTGATGCCCCTCATCCAATGCTAATCTGTTTCAGCTAATCTGTTTCAGCCTGTGCAAAGAAAAGTCATCTGCAGGACTTTGGAAAGGAGAATGGACCAGATATAGGATGTAGAAGAAAAGAGTGATCTACTGCTTAATATTTCTTAATTCTATTTTCAGCTCCACTTTCAACAGCATAATTACCTAGTTCCACTAATTTCATATCCTTTGTAGAGTTCCCTACTATAAATCTAGTTTCCATTTTCAAAGTTTCGTTGTTATTTTTTATCTTGTTTTCATCCTACTGATTTTTATGATGTTATCTTTTTTCTCTTTTAAAAAATTTCATTACTGCTACTTTGTAGGTGTTTTGGAATGCAGCAATGGTAAATGCATGTTTCATCTTCAGAGACCTTAATGGTCTCCTTTCTGAATCTTACCTCCTTCCAATTCACTTTCATGTTATTCTCAGAGAGATCTCGATAAAAGGATAATGTGTTCCAGTTCTCTCTGTATTAAAATTCCTTGCTAGTTCTGAGTACCCAGTGATAAATTCGGGTTCTCTGCATAATATACAAAGTGCTGTGGATAAGCTAACCCCTACCTGTTTCTTCTACCTTATCTCTTATTTGCAGCATACCTTTTAAAGAGATATTTATGATTTCACAAGCATCTAATGTTTTTTTCTTCTTTCACATTTTTACTTGTTCAGTTTTTCAATCTTAAGTACTGAAGTATCTATCATTGTCTGCCTAGTAGCTGTTCCCACATTAAGATGTAGTGTAAGAGCCGTCACTTCTATCAAATCTTCCTTATCATTCTAATTATTCTTTATCCTCTTCTTTGTGTCCATATTATGTGATATAGTACATATTTTCAGCACTTATTATACAATACTATAGTTAGTATTTATTTGCATATCTGTTTCCTGGAATTTGAACTTGTACATAGAGATTATACCACAATTATCTATTTTCAGAATTTAGCTATGCCTGGGCAGACAATATCTATTTACCAATCCATCCACCCATCCATCCACCCACCTTCATAGAGAGACAATTGATAGATAGATGATAGATACAGATATACACTGATTTTTCTTTTTTATTAGTATATGCTTGCAGTACATAATATTACATTCATTGTGAGGAGCTGGTACATATAAACCATACTTCTTAATTATTTTCCCTCATTCTTCTGCTCCCCTCCCCCCTCCTTTATCTCTTAGGCCCCTTCAGGTCAATATAATTTAAATTTAATTTAATTTTATAACATGTTTGCAATAAATGAAGTTAACACTCATCTTAGGGAATAGGTACAAGTACATAACAGAACTTTATTCTTTTTTAAATCCCCTTCCTCAACCCACCCACCTGTATCCCTCCATCTTTAAATCCCCTTTCCTCATTTTCATTTTTGTCTTATTGTTAGTTCATGTTTATGTCATATAATAGTCACAGTCCTTGTGGACAATTTTTATATGTAATTGAGCCATCTTAAATCTTTTTATTTCCTCTTCCCATCTCTTCTTTTGCCCTCATTCTCCTGGGCCCCTTTCCATTTGCACAAAGAGCTATCTCTTTGTTTCCTTACACAAATCCTTTATTTTATGTTTTACTTGTACCTTGCCTCATCAAATGAGAGAAAGCATATGGTATTTAAGTTTGTGTGTCTGTTTTATTACACTTAACGTTACATTTTCCATGTGTGTTTATTTCCTACAATTATCTTAAATTTATTCTTTTTATAGCTGAGTAGTATTCCATTATGTATATAGTTGCCATATTTTCTTTATCCAGTCATCTGTTCAAGGCCATACAAGCTGCTTCTAGGATTTAGCTAATTAGAACTGTGGTGCTGTAAACATTTAGATGCATATATCCAGGCAGTACAATGTCTCTGGCTCTTTTAGGAAGATACCTAGATCGAATAGAATTTCTAATAGTAGTTCTTTGAGAAATTCTTGATTTCTTTGACCTGTTGGCTTATCAGGAGTGCGTTATTGAGTTTTCAAGTGCTTATAAATTTTCCATGTTTTACTCCCTCTTGTTGATTTCTAATTTGATTACACAGTGGTCTGATAGTAAACACATAGTGATTTTGATTCTTTTATGTTTATTTAAGCAGGCTTTGTGTACTTTGTGTGTATGATCTGTTTTGGAGAATGTTCTATTGCTGCAGAGAATAATGTGTACTCTGTTGGAGTAGGGTAAAGCACTCAATAAAGTTTAAGTCTGTATGTTCAAGGGTGTGGTTCATTTCTCAGATTTACTTATGGATATTTCATTTAGTTCATCTATTTTCAAAAGTAGGATATTGAGATCCTCCACTATGACTGTATTTATTTGATATTTTATGTCCTGCAGTATTCATTTATAAAGAGAGATGCTCCAATATTTGATACGTATATTTTTATCAACAATATCTCCTCTTCTCAGATTAGCCCCTTAACTAGTATATAGTAACCTTCTTTGTCTTTTCTGCAAAGTTTTAGCTTGAAGTAATTGTGTGCTTAGAATTGTTACCCTGTTTGCTTTTGGGTCATGGTGTGTGAAACCATATTTTCCATGCTTTGATTTTTTTGTCTATGAATATCTTCTTGGATTAGATGGATTTCTTGAATGCAACAAACTGGATATGTTTTGATCCAGTCTGATAAACTGTTTTGTTAAGGCTGTTACATGGAGGGCTATTACTGAGAGGTAGTGATTAATTCCTAACATTTTGCTCTTTCTCTGTTGTTGACAGCTTCATTTTTCTTTTCTTTTTTTTTTAATCTAATTCACCATGCTTGATGTATTCATTCCATCTAGATTTTTGGCTTTGTTGGTTTATTTCTTTTTTAAATTTTATTGAGAAATAAATAGCAATGAGACAGTTTCAGATCAAATTGCTAGGACAGTTTCAATAATTAATACATTGCATACTGCCTTCCTACTGGTTATTTGTTGTACAAGATGCAGACGTCATATCCTATTTACAAACACTATTAGAACAAATCCCTCTATTCCTTGAATTAAGAGAATGTAGCTATATATCTCTCCTAACCATTTTGAATACACAGATACAAAATGATCATTTATCTATATCCCCTTTTCTTGTTTAGTTCCATCATTTAAATATTATAGGTGTGTGAACTCAGCAAAATATTCCAAACTAGTCCAGGAGTCCATAATAGTACTGGGTCTTCCACTTGACTGGCAATGTCAGAAGTTGTTGACCTGAGTCCCCTACAGCTCAACATAACAGCATGGCTTTATTTCTTGTACTTTGCTTTTGTACTTTCTGCTGGATGGTTAAGAACAAGATAGAGCAAAACCTATGTAACAAGAATTGTAGCTTTTGGATCTGATAAGGTCAGTGAAATCCCCTCAGGATTTATCCTGAGACCCTGTACCTCAGATTGTAGATCCTTTGTCAGTGTCAGCCATGTGGTTAAGTCATGGCCATTGCTTGGTCAATGTGCTCTCTGTGAAAGCCTGAGAGAATATTTTTTTCTCCATTGACTCTCCTTAGGCACACTCTACATCATTATTCACTTTCTTGTTTGGCCCCATAATCTCCTTGATCAGAAAATTTGGGACACAACTGAATTACATGATGTTACAGTACAGGTTCTCATATGTCCTGAGTCTTAATTGACCTTGGAAGGCTAGGGCCAAAATGTTGGCTTTCCTTGTGGCCCTCTTTTTTCTCTAATTTTTGGTCTGCAAACTTAGGTTGTTAACCCTCCAGAAGAGAAACTTATTGTTATTACCATATAACCTAGGCTGTTGAGCTTAACCTCACTATCTGTCTGAATATCAAACATCTTAGGCATAATATGGAACAAGTATTTTTCATATAGTATTGATATATTAAACTTTAAGTCCGTACAGAATATGACAAAATTTTTAGAAAATTAAACTATATTTTCAAAATAGGAATAAAGAATTGTATATGTTTACACATAAGTCCAGAAATCTAACCATATACAGCATTGTTGCAGGACAGTCCTGCAACACTCCTTTTCCTGTCTCCTGCCTTCATTCACCACCCCTTTCCTTTTTAAACAATCATCTACCCGAGAGACAGCACGGCAGCAACTGGTGTGTCATGACAAGCAGCACATATTCAGAAGACCAGAATGACAGGCACTCCAAGCATGCACAGGAGATGGTTTCATTTTTTCTGTTTAGATTTTTTAGTATTTTCTGGAATGCTGGTCCAGTATTCATAAATCTCTCAAGTTGTTCCTTTTCATGAAACGTCCTTATTCATCTAGATAGGAAGAAAACCTTTGCTGGCTATATTACTCTGTTTTGCAAGCTGATTATTTTTAGGGCTTGAAACATTTCACTTCAAGCTCTTTGGCCGGTAGTTTGTGTTGAGAAGTCAACTATAGTTCTAATGTGACCTTTAGTATGTCATTTTTTGTGTTTCTCTGACACTTTTAAAATACTATTGTTGAATGTCTGGCATTTTAATTATGATGTGTCATGGGAGATTCTTTTGTTACCATGGTCAGTGTTCTGTAAACCTAGTTTACTTAGACCCTGAACTCTTTTCTTAAATTTGGGGAGTATTCTACTATGATTTTGGTAGACAAAATTTTTTATTCCATGTTTACTGTCTTCTACTTTCTCTCTAACTAAAATTAGCATTAGCTGGGTCTTTTAGTGTCATCTAGTAGCTTTTGGATGAGTTATTCTTACTCTCCTCTTTTTTTTGAGTATTCTGTGATTACTTAGTCATAGTTTAACATTTTGTCCTTGGTTTTAGAAAACTTGTCTCTACATTGATCATTTCTGCCTTTTTAAATTTTGTTACCTTTTCCTTTATTCTCTATTTTGGAAAATTTGTCATTCAGCTCTTCCAATTTTTTATTTGTTTTCTTCAAATTGCATTACCATTTTTGTATGATAATTCCATAAACTCTGAAGTTATACCCTTTTTGAGCTTGCCAGGTTTCTTTATTATTTATTTATTTGTTTATTTATTTAGCGGAACCTGAATTGAACTCAGACCCTTGTGCTTGCCAGGGAAGTGCTTATTCTACTGAACCATTTCCCCAGTTCCTTTTTCTCTCTTGTTTAAACAATTCATAGCCCTCTGCTATCTGGTCTTTGCTTTCTTCTCTATCTGTGCCCCCTGGATCTACCTTTGGAGAGATGGAGAGCCTTAAAGGTCTTTTATTGCCTTGTTTTCCCATGATCCTGTGTGCATATATATCTGGGGTTTTTTTTCCTCCATGTTTTCCCTTTTTTATTGTTGAGGATTTAAGTCTTGTGTTAAGGAGTTTGTAATCGATAAAATATTTTTAGTAAGATACTGCTTTCCTGTGTTGTGCATTCAGTTTTAGTTTTCCTAAGATAGTATTTAGCTCTTTAGCTATTTAATTTACATGATTGTGGGCCGGGGAGATGGTTCAGTAGTGCAAGAGCCTGAGTTCAATCCTTGGTTCCAGCCAAAAATAAATAAATAAATAAATAAATAAATAAAGTAATTTACATGATTTTACTCTGTACAGAACCAATCATATATTTTGCTTATATGTGATAGACCTGGAATTTATACTTCTATCCTTTATTAGTACTCTCTATAGCCTACATTCAGTTGTTATTAGCAGTTATCCTATGATGTGGAAAGAGAGGTGGAGAAGAAAAGATGAAGGGATGGGTGAAAAAAGGAGGATAATTGTATATAGAGAGGACCAGGTAAATGGGGGAAAAATTAGTATGGGATCAGGTTCTATTGGAGAACTTTTAGTTTAATTGAAGGGTTAGTGTTGAAGGTTTTACGATTTTTATGATCCTCAGGATGTGTTTTAGAGGAGGGTAGTATACTTTGCAATTGAGGAAAGTTAAAAGGCTGTCAGAACCTATTGACAAATTTGTGTACCTGTAATGTGGCAAAGAGGCAAAGCAAGACAAGGGGCTAGGTAATTTAAGGAAGAATGAAAAGAATAGAAAGAGAGGCCAGACAGTTAATACAAGAGAAGGAAGGAGTGCTTGTAATCCCAGTACTCGGGAGGCTGAGGCAGCAGGATCACTGTGAGTTCAAGGCCAGCTACATAGTGAGACCCTGTGTCACAGAGAGAGGGGGAAGAGAGAGAGAGAGAGAGAGAGAGAGAGAGAGAGACAGACAGACAGACAGACAGACAGACAGACACAGAGACACAGAAACACAAAGAGAAGAAAGAAGAGATAAGAGAGACACAGTTAATATAAGAATGTGTGTTCAGGTCATATGTGACTACTTTGCCATAAAGGCCGGTCATTCACACCTTTCCCTTCTTGCCGAAATTGCAGACTGATTATATGAAACCACACCAGTATCATTTCTGTCCTTTCCACTACCAAGGTCAAGCAAACCCAATTTTATGAATTCACTCTGCCAGCTTATAGGGCAAATCTTACCCTGCCCATTTTGGCCTAGGAACATATGATGGCAGAATCTGGACAAGTTCACTAACAAGGCAAAGATCAGGGAGTTGCGGCATGCTCAGGGGAGCCTGGGGATCCACAAATGTATTCTCCCTCTGGCTGGGGATTCTGCAGGAGATGGTGGAGCTGCTAGGAATTCTGAAGCATCTGGCTTAGAATCTTGGGATTCAGCAATTCATAATCAGGAGTGCTTTTGAACTGTGGAAATCCCCAGTTCTTGTTCACCATTTATCCTCTGTCCAGGTTAGGGGTTGCAGGAGTCCTCTTTCCCTTGGTGAGTTCTAGTGAAGACACAGTCAGGCTGCAGTACCCTGACCTACCCACTCTCATCTTATTAGAGCTAATGTGGTCAAAGCGCTAATACAGAGAGTCTGAACCAGGACTACACTCTAGCACCCATTCATTGTCTTCTCCCTCAGCCATTACAAGTACTCTCATAAAGGCTGGTGATGCACAACAGCCACACTGGCTGCTTAGCTCTCCAGGGATCCAGTTCTTAGTTTTCACCTATACATAGCATCTTCCCAATTAACATTCTAATTCAAGGTGTAAGACCCTCCTCTGCTTCTGGTACCTGAGGTTTCAGTGGGTCTTCTCTGAGTGTTTTTCGTGCAACTCCTCCTCTAGTCAATCATGTTGAATGTCCAGTATATTTTTTCAGTTTATTTATCTACTCATATGTACACAGCAGAATGTATTCAGCTTTTGATGGAGATACAAAGCTGCCAAGAGTGTACATGAATATCATTCCATGTTATTTAATATTCTACATTTTAATGACTTGTATGTATTCCATTGCGTGGATATGCTATAGGCTTTAAATTTATACCCCATTGTTAAATATTGATGAATATTTCTAATGTTTTCTTAAATTTACTGCAGTAAACTTAGCTATAGGTAAATTTTAAGATCCAGCCATGATTATTACACATGAGAACAACTTTTAAATAGCCAGCCAAATAGCTCAGTGCATTAAAGCACATACAAGCAGGCACAGGGACCGGGGTTCGATCCTCAGGCCTGCCATGCCAGCCTCACCCCTGGGGTGTGCTGAGAGGACAATTGAGATTGGGCATGGTGACACAGGGCTGTAATCCCAGCACTTGGGAGGCTGCAAACAGGTGGATCACTATGAGTCTGATCTAGTAGTGAGATCCTGAACACCCTTCCCTAAAATACAAAAAAAGAGTACAACTTTTAGAAGTTAAAATGCTCACTAAAGAATAAAAAATTAATCCTTTTAATTTATATTTTCTTTTTGGTAAGTTGTGCTAATTTGTATTTTCACTGGTAACTTGTTAAAGTACCAATTTTTCTGTACTCCTAGTATTAATACTTCCATCATCACCATTAATAGCATCATCATCCTTTACCAGATTTATTGGTGAGAGTAATATTTCTCTGATCAGATTTTCATTCTTCTGTTTACTCATGATAGTAAATGTTTTTAAATGTTCATGATAGTTTTATATCATTTTATAGGTTGTTCATTTGTCTTTTGACCATTCTTCTACTAAAATATTTTTTCTCCTAATACTTCAATTATCTTTCTAGAAGAGATGTACTATAAGAGCAGGAGAGTACAATGGATTTTTTTGATAGTGCATGAGATGCTATACAATAATGTGTATAAATAAATTAAATACAGTAAAATGCTGTCTTTAGTTTTAATGACAAAATTTCTTATTTTATAATCTTTTAAATATTTATCTATTTACATGTTTTGTACACGGTTAGATTCATAATGATCCTTCTGTCTCAGCCTCCCCAGCTCTGGGGTTGCAGGCCTGTGCCACCACTTCCCAGGGTTGGCACAGCATGTGCCACAGGGATCAAACCTGGGTCCTTGCTCTTGCTAGGCAGAAGCTTATACTGCCAAGCTGTCTTCCCAGCCCCTATAATCTTTCTTAAAAGTCTTTAAAATTTTACCTGAAGTATTTATAAGTGGGCTAAGCTGAATAAAACATCGGTTTCCAGGGGCCGGGGAGATGGCTCAGTAGAATAAGCACTTGCCTGGCAAGCAAAAGGGCCTGAGTTCAATCCCCAGTTCCACAAAAAAAAAAAAAAAATTGGTTCCCAAATCATAATGGGACTGGCTGGAAGCAATTCTAACGAAAACTTTCCCAACAAAATAAATCATATTTTTAAAATATTTTAAGCACACAAATAAATCATAACCATTTATCCACTTAGCTAAGACTATCTAGTTCTATAAACACATGCAGTTCACTATTAGAACATTTTTTTTCTTGCTAATTTAGTTATTTTACATTTCTATCCCAAATTCCTAGCAACCACTGATCTACTCTTTGTATGTATAATTTGCCTTTTCTGCAGATTTTGTAGAAATGGCACCATATTGAATGTGGCCTTTTTTTTAAAAAAAAGGCTCGTATTTAAATTTTTTAAATTATTTATTTATTTATTTATTTATTTATTGTGTGGCCAGCTCAGCCCACCAGGGGGCGGGGCTGGCTGTCATGTGGTGCTGGGGGATTGAACCGCGGTCCCTGCTTAGCTTAAGCTTGTTCTAAGTAGGTGCTTCAGACCACTGAGCCATCTCTCCAGCCCAGAATGTGGCCTTTTATGTCTGGCTTCTTTTAGTGTTTTCAATATTCATTCATGTTGTAACATGTATCAGTGCTCCATTTTTTTATATTGTAGTATAACATTGTATTGTACGGATATACTAAAGTTTAAAAATTGTGACTATAATTTTTTTCCTATTTTCATATTGTTCAGTGTCATTATTTTTGAATAATCTCAAAATGTATATGGCATATTTTCCCTAACAAGTTTTGACTGCTATTAGCATTTTCCTGCTAGTGTAATACATAATTCAATGACTGAGGTTTATCACTGAACCAGAATTCTGGCATTATTATGTATGCAGGTACAGTGTTTACCGTTATGCAATGAAAGTCCTAAAAATTTAAAGTTTATTAATACAGAAGTATTTCTGGGAATTTAATTAGAAGATGTGTCAAAATATTTTTAGCATGGTTCCCTTAATACTAACTTTTGTTTCTTGACATCTTATTGATTTTTAAAATTGTTATAAACATACACCTTTGAATTTACTATGTATCAATCAGAAAATTAAAAGAATGTGCTTACATTGACATATGTGATCTCAAGTTAATGGTTTGTGGTACTGTTAGTTTGTGCTTCTGTAACATTAAAAATGTAATTTAGGAGAAAAACTTGAACTATGGAATTAGTTATTACAGCAAAAGAGAAATGTATTTTTCCAGGCTCAACATACACTATGTTTCTAGCTTTTTGGTAGACAGCCATCATTTAAATCACTTTTTCTTAAACTGTGATCTTGCAAAAGAGCTATCCTTTAAAACAGGATGAAATAGTGCACTTTGCACATTCAATAAACATCAGTGCTACCCCAATTGGCTTGAAAAACTTCAAGTGCATTTTTAAATTGATCGTGTTTTTCTTTTGGAAAATTTTTCTTTTTTCTTGGGCATCAGTTATTGCTTATGCTCTTAAGGATTAATGAACACTAAAACCAATGATGAACTTTACTTGTGTATGTTGATTTAAAAACTCAGATTGTCACATTTACTTCAATAGTTTATTTTACTGACAGAAGAGTGCTATTTTATATGGTGAAGTCAGTGCCATTTTGTGATGCACTGCCCCTGAGAAAAGCTGAGGATCACCAAGTTAAATAAGTCATTAGAAAGCATCAGAAATGTAAATATTCTCAGTATACTCACTTGCTTATAGGTACCTAAGACCCACCAAAAATGTATGCCCTCAGTTTAATGACTCCCTCAGATAGTACTTTTAAGCTGTAACGAATGAAAAAGCCAGCTAACAGTTTTTTCCAACAAAATATGAGTGTCAAGTAGACTTATTTGCATGACAGCTAGGCAGAGTGGAAAAGGAACAAATTTATCCACTGTTTTGTTTGCGTTTTTCATTTTAAAGAGAAAAAAACCTAAAATTTCAAAAGGCCACTGTTTTCATAGTTTCTAAACAGCCAAATATTTTTTCTTGTATTCTGTAAAACTTAAAGCTATTAAAATGACATTTAAAGTTTTATAAATCATAATGAGGGACAGTACGTGTTATTCTGTTCCTGGAACATTTTTACTTCCTATTAATGATTGTGTGACTTTTTCCCCTGTAGGCATGTCGAAAGAAGGTAGAAGAGGTAAAGTTTTTTGAAGATTGTCTTCTCAAGGAGTGGCAACACAATATGAAGATCTCCTTTAATTAAATGACTTATCTCTAGCATGCTCTTTTGGGATTATTCATGACCTATACATTCTTGTGGTATTAATAGAGTAGTATTTACAGGTACTACTTAATCTTTGCTTGAAAAAAAGTGTGCATGCATTTTTTTCCATTGAAATATTGCACTGTTGCAGATTATACTGTAGTGTTACTTTCAGAATTAAATAAAAGCTACTACTGGTCCAGCAGCAATCTATTGGGTGTTTATTCTGTGTGTGATGTATATTTTACCCACCTAGATTTCATATCCTATTACCAATTCATATATTCTTTCTCACTGCAAATGAATTGTGGAGAGATGTTTGCCACAAAGTACATGACAACCTGCCTTTACTGTGTGCTTGTTTTATTCAGTGTAAAGTGCTAGACACTGTATAAAGTTTCTACCTTCAATGAAACTGTCTAGTTAGGGACATAATTAATTCTTATCTGTATAAAAATGATGTAGACAATACAAGGAAATGTGTTATGAACTATAGGAGGTATGTTGCAGGAATTCAGAGGAGTGAACAGGGTGCATTTAGAATTTGAACTAGGTTTTTGTTTCCTTTGGTTTGGTTTGGTTTTTGATATAAGGGTCATATCCAGGGCTTTACACATGATGGATAAACACCTTATCACTGGACTATACTTCTGGCCCAGAATTAGCTTATTTTTAAAATAATGGGTTCAGGGAATTCACTTACTTTTTAATTGCAGGGTATCTAGTCATGTTTTCTTATATGATGTATGATTTTTATGTTGTTCTTAGCTTTAGAGCTTTTTTTTTTTTCTTGTGGTACCGGGGATCAAACTCAGGACCTTGTGCTTGCCAGGCAGACGTTTATGCCACAGAGCTATCTCCACAGCCTAGAGTATTCTAATCTCTTGTGTTCCACTTAAATCATCAATAAAATTGATACACAAAAACTAAAAGTATATCAAATAAACTTCTTAAAAATATTTAAGTCACTGGAGGTCGGTTTCTCATAATAACTGAGCTAAATTTCCATTTTCCTAACTGCAAGTGATCATAGTAAATGATATATATTATATAAAGAAAATAATTCTAAAATATTAGTACTAGTCTTATTAGTAGACTAAATTCCAGAACTTTCATGGTCTTCTTCTTTTTCAAACTTTTTTTTGTGGTACTGGGGATTGAATTCAGGACCTTGTGCTTGCCAGGCAAACACTTATTCTACTGAGCTATCTCCCTGGCCCCCAAACTTTTCAAAGAAGCAGTTTCTTATCCTGGTAAGTACTTGTTACCGCTCAAAATTATAGACTAAAGATAATCCAGAGACCATTTCATCTTACTGGTGTTATCCGTGGGTAAACACTGCTTTTGAGTAGAACTTTGAATGATCTTTAATCTTTTAGTTCAATATTGCTACTATTATACCTTAGATAAAGATATTTCCCCATTGTTTTTTGGAGATTCAACTCTTGTAGTCAGCATATAAGTTAAATTCCACATGGATTCAGTAAAGAAAATAGTGTTTTCAAAGAAATTCTGGATTTATTTTTGTCTGCCTAATTAGCTGAACAAATGATTTTCATCTTGGTTAGTACACTTTTTCTACAAAACAAGAACATTGTTTACACTGAATTTTTCCCAAAATGTTTTGTGAGGATAGACTAGATTTCATTACCCTAAAGTTTTGAAATTCCTTTATCTTTTCACTACTGATTATCCTTATAATAAATATAAAATTAAAATAAGGAAGATATAAAAGTATATCTTATACTTTCTTATTGTTTAGTCTGCCCTGGAACTGCTACTGCTTTTATCTAGTTCGTACAAGATGCCAGAGGCTGGTAAGTGGATTCCAGAGTAATCCAGTAGTGCTTTGAGAGTCACTAATCCCTCTGTGTATATGTATGAGTGAGTGGTTTTTTCAAAAGCCTGTCTCACTGCAGTCTATCAGATATGGGTGAGGGAACAATGCGTCACAGCTTGGGAGTATTTAAGGTTTATACCTAACTTCTGCTGTGTAAATACTGAGTCTTGCTCTGCATTACATGTTGGGTGAGGTCGGTCAGTGAATTTTTTTGGTCGGTCAGTAATGTCTGCCTTAAGGTTATATTCATTCCAGGGACTCTTAGTGTTTGTGCTCTTCTGTGTGTCCTAAATTATCTGACTACTATGTGTGGCCTATGGGCTCATGGGGCACCCTCTTGTTCCAGAGGCCCCTCCACCTGGACACCCTAGGATATGGCAGTTATCCCTGTTGAGGTATATTCCCAATTATGTTACTAGATGGGCACATCATAACCCAAATGCCCATCAACTAAGGAATGGGTAAATGATGTGATTGTTTATACAATGACATATTACTCTGCTACAAAAAAAGATAAACTCAAGACTTTTATAGGTAAATGGATGCAACTAGATGCCATGCTCATAAGTGAAATAAATCAGACCCACATGTGTAAACTTTGTATTATTTCCCTAGTGTAAGAACCCAAAAGAGTAAACAGGATCTGAAAGATACAATGGATACTGTGAAAGGGAAAGAAACTGTTCAGAGGTAGAGAACAACTAGGATAAGGGAAAGGAGAAAAGAAGGAAGGAAGGCACAAAGAAATATATAATTTGTGTACATAGGATAGGTGGGATGGTTGTACTACTGATTTCTGCTGGTCTGTTGAAAGGAGCAGTTAATGCTTAAAATTTTTCTGTCTCCTTTTTAATTTTTATAATTTTTTGACCAATCATACAGGCTTATGTCTGGTAATCTGAGCAAGTAATTTGAAGACAGCTATGCAATATAATAACCATTGTTGACTTCCTATCATTTTGTTTAGTGAAATTCTATATTGTTTCTATTTTTAATTATTTTTTATTCTCTTTAAAAATAAAAAGCAATTTAGAAAAAAAAAAAAAAGACCACTGAGCTCTGCTGGGAATAAGCGACAGGGAGAGGGACAACCATCTGCTGCACTTAATGTCAGCATTTTTAGACCCAGACTCTCAGAAAAGCACATAACTGGCCTGGGTAGGACTGCTGTGTCTTTCACAACATGAGCATGCTACCGCTGAAACTTCTCAGGGGATCTGTGACTGGCCTATTCTTCCATGCTGTCTTTTTTTTCCAATGCTGGGGATCGGACTGGGAACCTTGCACTTGCCAGGCAGGAACTTATGCCACTGAGCTATCTCCCTGGCCCCCATGCAGTTATAGTCAGCAGGTGACCCCTAGAGTTCCTGTGTTGTGACTTCTGATTCCAGAGTAGCTGAGTCTTAAACAGAAACCCTTTCCCTAAATGACTTCTGCTTATATTAGTGCAAAGTATTTTAGACACTGCAGTAAATTTATTCTCCATCTCATCTGCCGTGTGAAAGGAGTCATTTTCAGAGTGGAAAAAAAGCCACACTGTATCTGCACCTTACAATGCCATAGTCTTTTCTTGAGGGTACTGCTACTCTTCCATTGTTTCTCTCTGGTACTGCTGACACTCTGGGTTTATCAGAGCAGTTATATGAACTCCCAAGGAGCTGAGGGTAGTGTTCCAGACTGATAAGTTCTTTTCTATGGTGGTCTTCACATTGTATGTAGTTTGAAATTCTCGTGTTGGCTTTTTCTTGATTCCTGGAATAGTGCTTTTTTAGTTGCTATGTTGTTGTTTCCTGGGTGTCTCAATTTAAGGTACTAGAGAGGCTGTATTTGGCTGTGGTCTTTACTCAACCATTTTTAAACTTAGACAAAAGTTTAGAAATAGCCCATTTTTTTATGTATTTGGTACAGGGTCTACAGGGTGTTTAGGGTCTCACTACTAGGTGAGACTCGTAGTGATCCTCCTGTTTACAGCCTTCCAAGAGCTGGGATTACAGGTGCATGCCACCACACCCAGTTTCAGTCTCCATCTCAGTGCGACCCAGGAGTGGGGCCAACATGGCATGCTGGGGATCGAACCCCGGCTGCTGTGCTCTGCCTAAGCAGGGATTTTAGCTTGCTGAGCTATTTGGCCAGCCCTGAAATAAACCATGTTTGTCTGTAATGTTAAGGCAGCATATTTTTTAGGATCAGAGGCTTGAGCCCCTTCTAACCACTTGTTAACCAGTTAAGATATTGGCTGAAGGACAACTCTTAAGTTTGTGATATTGACATTTTCTCAGTGCTTATCCATTTTTTTTTTCGTGGAACCGGGGATTGAACTCAGAACCTTGCACTTGCCAGGGGAGCATTTATTTCACTGAGCCATCTCCCCAGCCCCCTGCTTATCCATTTTTTGTACTTTAAAAACATGCTACACTTATTCTCTCCATAACATTATTTCTACCTCATCTCATAAACTAGAAAGACATCATGGTTATGTATTCCTAATATTGGAAAATGAGTAGATTCAAAAGGGGATTTTTGTTTTTAACACCTTCCATATGTTGGAATTGTATTTGCTTCATAATGTGTTCATCAGAAGTATGCTGCAAACAAAGTGCCTAAAAAGGACAAGTCCTGAATATGTGTCTAAGCTAATGAACTTCCAGCTTAATTAAACTAATGGTGTTAAATTATCAGACAAATGGGACATATTTTTCAGTTTGTTGTACATTCTTCTAGGGGCAAATTACCTCATGGGAAGATCTCTGTGCCCATGTATAACATTTGTAGATCTCAAGATCACAAAGCTTTTCAAATACTGTTGTTCTTTTAAGGTGAGGAATGGGATGCTGTGGGAAACAGAATAGCTGTTGCTACATTCAGTTAAGTTTGGCAGAGCTAGAAATTGTCTGGTTTTCTTTCTACTGCAATTTTCCAAATGTCCCTTGATACCTGCCTCTTGGGCTGGCTACAGTTATGTACAGGTGAATAACATTGGTTTTCAGTTTCAATTCCACAGATATGTATGTTTTTAGGCATTCATTTTTCCACTAATCCCACCTAGTGTATTTGTCATGTAGCGTGTATCACTTCAGAAGCAACACTTTTTTATTAGAAATATACAAGTTGGGTGTTGGGGAGTAAGGTTTTTTCAACTTTCTGCTATCTTTCCAACTTACTAGCAACCTTGGTGTATTTTTTCCATTTTCTTATTGATGAATATGTCAATAGAACAGTTTATTTGGTCAGTTCAGCAACCTTATAGGGATACTTGATATAAACTATGATACGATTCACTTTACATTCAGTCCCTATTCCTTGTCAAAGCTACAAATTGGTATTTCTTATGTCTGCATTCATTCAGCTATGTGCTTTCAGAACAGTCAATTGCATCTAGTATAGTTTGTATAATTCTATTACCTACAATGATATTTTCAGCCTTCTGAAAGTTCTCAAGATAGAAGGAATGCGGTTGCAAGAGGTTTTCTGTTTTGTCTCAGTAACTGCTCTTTTGCTCTAAGCTGAACATGGCAATACAAATCACTTTGAGTAAGTCTGAACCAACTGGATTTTCCTGGAATATTTATTAATAAATATCTACCCTATTATGAAGTGACTTTACATCATATTTTATAAGTGTTTTACAATCACCCTGTTACTCTAAATTATTATCCCCATTTTACATCTGAGGAAGGTGTCCTAGACCAGTAAAAGAAACTTACCTAAAACCACAACTCTTTAAATCCAGAATGCCTTCAAAATGTTCTGCCGTATTGTCAGTAACAGAACTGAGATTCAAATCCAAGTTGTGTAGACCCTCAAATACACAATTTTTGTTTTAAAAATTTGACTCCTTCTGATATAAGATGAGCTCTCTTTAATTAATGAATTAATTAAGTGATATGTGATTCAAAATTCAAATGGCACAAAAATACACAATGTTTTTTTTTCCCGTCCTTGACCCTCAGCCATCTAGTTCTCCTGCTTGGAGACACTGATTGCTACTTTTAAATTTTTATTTGTTCTCCAAGACATTTTATAATTTTAACCACTGTATTTATACCTTTCTTTTGATTCACTACAATTATCTATGAAATTGGAAGTCTTGAATACATAGTGATTGAATACATATAATAGAAGTGGTTCTTCTATTATAGGTAGAAGAACCACTAGTGCAAGCAATATTTATCGTCGAGACTATAATATAGAGGATGAACTAGAGGTTTCATTGGAAACAGCAGATTAGCCCAATAAATCCTTGAAAGTAAAAATTTATAGGAATAAATTTGAGGAAAATTAAAGAGAATAGCTAGAGTTTAGTCATACTGGATGAAAGTCAAGAAGTCAAAGGTGACTCTTAGTTTGATGAGATGGACATTTTAGGTGTTAATCTTTAAAAGAGACGGTAAAGATAAATATTTAATCTGATATACTTGTCACTCCATACTTTCTTCCGTTTGTGTATATAGTGTCTGTATGCTACTACAATTCCCAGAGTCCCACGCTGCATCACAATACCCGTAGACCCTGCTGCGTAGACTTCTGGGACTTGCGGTCCGTGGCCTATTTACTCAAGTTAGACTAGGGGCCTGTGGAAACATGAAGAGGTAAGGGTTTGTCTGAGGTGAAGGCGGGAAGAGATTTGTTTTACATTTTACTTTGAAGGATGGATTTTCCGATTTTCTGTTAGGAGTATGTAACACTCTTGGGAGGTGGTTTCTTTTGAGCGGGAAGACCAAGGAGAAGGGAGCGGGGAACACGGGCTAGACTGGCCTGCCGGGTGAAGTTCAAAAAGGGCCGCGCCTGGATGGTTTCAAGAACAATGGCCTCCGGGCACAGCCGCAGGTGCTTGCTAGGTGCTGCGGCTCGTTCCTGTGTCTGATAGACCTAAAAGGTTTTAGCGGACACCTTCCTGCGGCCGGAATACCCAAGCCAACTGCTCCCGGGCCGCCCTACCTCCCCCTCATACTAAGAGACGGGCTCAGGATGGGTGCATTTATTTGTATCTTGCAGGGGCTCCAAAACCAAGTAGCGCTTTAAAATCTTAAAGTAAGAAAATGATGATCTGTTTTGACAGATTTTTAAGGAAAGCATGAAACCGACTCGTTTGTATTAAAGAGGAAAAAAAAAGGCATTGTTTTAAGCAGTGCCCCCTGCTGGTTCTTCAGTAAATAGTAGTTTGCAACTAGGTGGTCCTTGGTAAGAGCCAGAGCCTAAAAATTTTGGACAGGACAGAAAGCCTTTTAAGGATCTTTATTAAATTTCTTTTGTATTTACTCTACAAGAGAATCACCGCTCTGGAATAATATGATGAATTTAAAGTACTTGCTGATATTTTCTTTTGCGTTTTCAGTTCTTTGCATATTAAAAAAAATATTTTTGCACCTGTAAATTTTAACAGTGTATTTCAGTGAAAAATAATGCATATAATTTGTGTGTATGTGTAGTTCAAAAAATAGTCCTAAAGGCTTGTAACCACTACAAGCTTAAGAAATAGGATATTGTACCTTGGAAGTCCTTTGTGTCCCCCTCATTGATTGCTTCTCCCCTTCCCTTTTTTTCCTTTCCAGAATTTTTCATTATTCCTTGTCTTTTGTTTCTCCTAAAAATATTTTTTCCATATACTAGTTTATTCCTGAGCAAAATGTTTCTACTTTTACCCATTTTCAATTTTATACAGGAGGACACATAATTGGATGAATTGTTCTGTTTTGAAACTCAGCATTTCTTTTTGACATTCACATGTGTTGATATATTTGGCTATGGGATATTCACTTTAAAAACAACCCTTAAAGCTGGGGATGCTGGCACATGCCTGTAACATCAGCACTAAGGAGCCTGAGCCAGGAGGATCCTTGCAAGTTTGAGACCAGCCAAAGCTACAAAGTGGGCTCAAGGCCATCCTGAATTGCATAGCAAAACCCTGTTTCAAATAAGACAAAAGAATAAAAATAACTCTTAAATTTAGCAAGAACTTCTGGAATTCTAAATACCAAAAATTAAGATACTTAAAAGGATGTAAAGATACTTTAAAATTTCCCCAAATAGGCCCAACTCTTTCCAGAGCATGTGCACTCTGCTTATATTTATAAAGGGTTGTTTTGCAGAGTTGTTTTGCGGGGCACATAGCTAGAGGCTCAGGCAGGAGAATTGCTTCGAGTTTGAGGCCAGTCTGGGTTACAAGGTGAGCTCAAGTCCAGCCTGGGCTACAAAGTAAATTCAAAGCCACTGAATGCATAGGGAAACCCTGTCTCAAAAAGACTAAATAAATAAAATTTACCAGGGTTTTTAAATATGTTATCACAGTCCTACTGGTTAAGGATTTTATAAGGAGGGTATTAGATATTTAATATTTCCTCATAGAGTTAACTGGTTTATTTTTTGTTTGCTTTTATAATCTGTCATTGCATGTATAAATAGTCCTGTTATTTCTTTATATTCTAATAAGAATTTTTCATTATTTTAGCTGGTTCATGCTAACCATTACTTAGATTTCTACACAGTGGTGTCTCGGCTATAATATGTTATGACTCTTCATGTTTCCACAGGCCCCTGGTCTAACTTGTTCACCTAACCATTCCTTATTTATTTTAGAGACAAGGTCTTGGTAAGCACTAAGTTTCCCACAATGGGCTTAAACTTACAATCCTTCCTCAGTCTTCCAGCGTGCTGGGATCAGGATGGTCTTTTTAAACTGGAATTGAAGGATTGGTTGTGAAAAACAAAAAGAAAGTAGCTTACCAGGCAATTTGGTGACACAGTGCTAAATGAAGATTAAGCTCACTGAACCTCAGCGCAAAGGATTTAGTAGCTTCAATTCCTAATACCACCAAAAAAATCCCATCCCTCAGCTCTTACTGATTTGGCATAAACTTCTCTATCATTTTTCTTTACATTCTATCTTCCCCAGCCACATGCACCCAACACAAACACATTACTCCATACATAGGTTACAAGTTTCTTCAAGATAAAAATTGCATCTTCAGAGTCTTTGACTACAGTTATTGCCTAATATAATACCTTCTGTGTAAGTAGGTACTGAGTAAATGTTGGTGGATTGAATGATAAAGGGCAATGGATCATTAAAGAAGTGTCTTTGAATAAACATCATTAATGACAGGTAATATACAGAAGACGTTCTCAGACTCTGTTATGGCTTGTGTTTAAATGTCTCTGCAGAGCTTCATGTGGTCATATGTGGACTTTTTCAGAGGTTCTGAATCTAGAGTGTGACTGATTCATGGTGCAATGCTGGGATTAAGGATGTGTGATTACGAAATTGGTCTCCTGAATGGTTTAGCACCATCATAATCCTGGGAGACTGGATAGCATAAAAATCGCAGAAAGATGCTGTTAAAGCTTTTTGTTGCTTTTGGTACCTTGGAGGAGTGCCATGAATTGTTCTCTTCTGTGATGCCCCTCTGCCAAGCCACCCTGCCTTGGAGCTGGCCAGTTATGGACTGTAACATTTATAAACTGCAAGCTAATAAAGCTTCCATCCTTTAACTTTGCATGTCACATTCTTTGTGTCTCTTCCTATATCCTCCCTAGGGTTAATAGCTGTGTGAAGAGTGATGACCATGTCCTGGAGGAGCTGGAAACAGAAGGGGAGAGGCAGCTGAAGAGCCTTCTT
This sequence comes from Octodon degus, assembly GCF_000260255.1. Taxonomy (NCBI): domain Eukaryota; kingdom Metazoa; phylum Chordata; class Mammalia; order Rodentia; family Octodontidae; genus Octodon; species Octodon degus. The sequence goes on from NW_004524897.1 coordinate 450,767, forward strand.
CAGCATCAACTTGATACTTCTGTCTCTATTGAGGAGTAGGTATTGATTTTGTAAGCAGGCAAAGTATCATAGACTCATAGACCCTCAACTCCAGGTGATGGACCTCTCTTAAAACCCGAAAAGAACACACCTTTCTCATTTTTCTGCCTTTTTGGGTTGACTTTTATGTGTTAGTCAGATATTTACTTCTGTGTTTCTTCCTCTAAGAAGCTTCCCATGTCCCACTTAATCTAGACCAATTACCTTTCCTAAGTCCTTCTTTAGTGCTCTGTTTTCCCCCAACATAAGTTACAACTCAGTATTGTCATTGCCAGTTTGCCTTTTTGTGTTCTTTCATATATGTTCATTCCCCATTGTATAGAACACCATCTTATGCATCGTAGATATTTAGTAAATATTTGTTGATTTAGCTATTTGTTGGTCTTGGGAGAGGGGACATTGATGAAGTTGCATTTTGTTGCAATGATGCTTCAGCCTAGAAATAGGATGTGAAGGAAAAATTGTCACTTAGTTTCATTGTGCTTCTTATAATGGTAAGCTCTCATTTCCTTACACTGTGATAACCTCAAGATGTTTTTAGTCCTGTCTTTTGTTTTATAGATGTGTCTCTAAGAAAGAAAGTTTTGCCCCTGGTACTATGTACAAGCCCTTTGGGAAAGAAGCAGCTGGGACTATGACTTTGTCCGAGTTCCAAACACTGCATGAAAAGGACCAAGAGACTGCTTCTCTCAGGGAACTAGGACTCAGTGAAACAGAAATCATGATCTGGAAAAGCCATATTTCAGGTGAAAAGGTGAGTGGGGCAGTGTTTTTCTTCCTAGAGAATAAAGAATAGGATCTCTTTTTGACATTGTTCATTTTTAGTTCTCACAAAACTGAGCTTTGGGTATGAATCTTCTTTGGTTTTGTGGGATAGATACTGGCAAAAGATAAGCTACTAACTTCCTAACAAGCACTTCCGGTAAACACTTTCAGTTTCTGGGCCCTAATCATCTTTCTCACCTGAGGCACCAGATCATCACTTTTACCATGTGTCCTCTGTGATATATGCTATTTTATGTCCCTGATTACAGAGGACAAAGCTGAGAGCAACTCCTGAAGCAATACAGAATCGTCTTCAAGATATTGAAGAAAGAATCTCAGAGCGTCAGCGCATCCTTTGCTTGCCACAGAGATTCTCAAAGAGCAAACAGCTGACCCGACGAGAAATGGAAATAGAAAAGTCTTTATTTCAGGGAGCTGATCGTCACTCTTTCCTTAAGGCTCTTTATTACCAAGGTATGTGATCCTCCCTGACTTTAATATGTTTAATCACTGAGAGAAAGACTTGACATCAGAGCATTAATTGTGAAAAAATAGTGAAGGGAATAGAGGAAAGACAAGTTATTACTCCTCCTAAGAAACATATAGTCCCATGAGAGAGAAAAATATATGCGTAGTTAACTTCATGACAACATGGAAATTTTTATTATAGAGATGTAAATGAAATGCTGAGGGAACACAAAACTAGAGCATCTAAGTCTAGTTGGGGGAGTCAGAAGTTGACATTTATACTGTCTTAACAGATCACCACCCATTTCTAGATGAAGGGGAAAGGGTATTATAGATAGTGAGTGAATAGGAACATCACTGACAGGACCTGGTGCATCTAGGGAACAATAAGCAGTTCTATGTGATAAGGCAATAGCATATGGCAGGGTGATGATAACATAGGAAATGAAGGTGATATCAGACTGTAAAGGATCTTTAAACTGAGGTAAATAATAGCACAAAATATGTATGTGAATACTACATGTTTTAACCACAAAGAATTAAACATTCCAGTTTTATTAGGCACTGTGGAAGGTTCACAGAACTTGAAGAAATGGGTCCTGATCTTGTGCCAGGTATAGTCTGGTTGGAGATATTAGTATATAACAATTAGTAACAATGCCAGATACCACTGCTAAGTGCTATAGTAATATAGAGTTTTATTGGTGTGACTGAAGAAGGCCTCTCAGTGGAGGTAAGAATTAAATATATTTTTTAATACTACCTATTCAGAAAGGAGAGGGAATGGCATTTCAGTTACAGTAGTTGGTATGGTTACTATTGACTTGGCAAGTTGTAAAAAACAATGTTGAAAATGTAGTTAAGAATTTTAGATTTTATTTGATTGATTATATGCATGTAGCTATGCAGAGGTACTTTTTCACTAAGTTTGAATAAAGTTAATACATTTTTGAGCCAAGAGTAACATAAAAGTCATATTTGAAAATGATTAATGTGGTGACCAATAAATAGAATTAGAAGAAGAAATGGATGCAGAGAGAATGATCAGGAAGTTTTATAGTCATTTAAACATGAAGATCTTACTAGAGTGATGACAGTAGAATTGGAACAAGATAGGTTTGATTACTAGAGAGATTAAAGAATTGGTAAAACTTGTTGACTGAAAATGAAAGGAGAGTCAATGAAGAAGAATGTGGTAAAGATAACCCAGACGTTTCAAGGCTGTGTGACATACCAAATGGCAAAATTAAGAAAGCTTTTATGGGAAAATTTTGAAGAAGGTTGATGAATTTGATTTTAAACATGTTGAGTTTGTGAGAACGGCAATCATCACATGCAGATATTGAGGGTACAGTTAGAAATAAAGCAATGAAGCTCAGGAGACAGGTCAAAACTAGGTATATAGAACTGGGAGTCATCTCTGCTTAGGATTAGATGATATGTTAAAATCATGCAAATGAATGATAATACACATGGCAGAGCAGTAGTGAAGGAGGGATGAATAAACAAATGATCAGCCTTTTGTAGAGAGACATTATAGCATACTGATTTTAAATATGGACTCTGGAGGCAAAGGGCTTGAGAAAATCCTGGCTCCCCCACTTACTAGCTATTAGTTGCTGGGCAAGTTACCTCTCTATGCATAATTTCTTCACTTGTAAAATTGGAGTATTAATGGTAGATACATTACAGGGTTGTTAGGAAGATTAAATGCAGTAATACGTGTAAGTCAGTAAGAGCGGATACCTGGTGTTTGGGTGGGTGGTGGTGGGGTGTATGAATCTGTTCTGTTTCCTATCTTTGAAATTCCTTGCTTTAAACCTTCACAGCATACCACAAAAAGACAAGTGCAGACAAGTACATGACCTCAATGAAGAGGAAGATAAAATTAGGCACAAAAGGCAAGTCGAGAGTTTTCTTATAGTGTTAGATTTAGGAATGTAAACTAGGGTTCCAGACTTCTAAGTTGAACACTTATGTAATTCCATATTCAGTAATGATAATGTTTATAGGAAATGATCCAGATACAACATATTATCCTGATATAAAATATTAGAAGAGTTAGTAGAAGTTGTAAAGCTTTAACCTTTAGTATTGTTTTTCTCTATATACCCTTAAGTTATTGGCATCAGTTGACCTTGCTGATTTTTAGATCCCATTTCACAAATAATTATGAATATTTTATTAGTAAGGTATAACTATTGATGATGATGGTGATAGTGATAATATAATAGCTAATATTTTATTTTTCAAAATGAACTTACAGTAGAATTGCATGGGACTTTTTTATGTGTACAATTCTATGAACTATAACTCATATAAATTCATGTAAGCACCATCACAATCAGGAGAGAGAACAGCTCCATCATACAATCCCTTTATAGTCATTTTCAACTCCTACCCATAATTGCTGGCAATCACTGACCTGTTCTTCACCACTGTAGATTTCTCTTGTAGAGACTGTCATATCAATGGAATCATACAATGTATAACCTTGTGAGACTGGCATCTTTAATGCCTTTGAGATTCATCCAAATTGTATGTGTCAGTGTTTCATTCATTTTGCAGAATAAATTATAAAGTTCCTTATATAGCTGTTCCAAAGTTTGTATGTCTGTTCACCCACTTAAGTGATTTTGAGTTGCTTTCCCTTTACAGTAGTTATGAATAATACTGATATGAACATTCTTATGCACGTTTCTGTATGAACATAAGTTTTTATTTTTCTAAGGTAAATATCTAGAAGTGGGATTTCTGGGTCATATGGTAAGTGTACTTTTAACTTTATGTGAAACTGCCAAACCATCTTGCAGAGTGGCTATTATCATTTCACATCTCCATGAACAATGTATAAGAGTTCCAGTTGCTCTACATCTTTGTCCACACTTAATATTCAGTATTTATTTTGGTTGTTCTGATAGGTGTGAAGTGATACCTCATTGTTATAATTTGCATTCCATTAATGGCTAGTGATGTTGAACATCTTTTCATGTGCTTATTTGCCATCCTTATATCCTGTTTGGTAAAAGTGTCTGTTCAGATCTTCTTCTATTTTATCACTGAGTTATTTTCTTCCTGATGACTTTTGAGAGTCTATAGATCATAAGCACAATTTTCCATTGGATATGTGATTTATAAATATTGTCTCACAGTCAGTAGCTTATCTTTTCTTTCACTTAACAGTGTCTTTTATAGAGCTAACTTGTTTTTCTTTTGGTAAAATATGTATAACATAAAGTTATCTATTTTAACCATTTTTAAGTATATAGTTTGGTAGCGTTAAGTATATTCACGTTGTTTAGCAACTATTACCACCATCCATCCTCAGAACTTTTTAACCCATTTACCCTTTAAGCACCACCTTCTTTCTCTCTCCTCCACCTTCTAACAGCCTCTATAATACTTTCTATCCTTATGAATTTGGCTACTCTGTGTGTCTCATATAAGTACTATCATGCAATATTTGTCCTTTTGTCACTAGGTTATTTTACTACGCATAATGTCGTCAGGGTTTATTTGTATTATAGCATATGTCAGAATTTCCTTCCTTTGTAAGGCTGAATAATACTCCATTGTACATTTGTCCCTCATTCTTAATTCATTCACTTACCCATAGATACTTAGGATATTTCCATGTTTTAGCTGTTGTGAATAATGCTGCTGTGAACATGAGGATACAGACAAGTTTTAGTATTGTTTCATTTCTTTTTTGCATATACCCAGAAGTACAATTGTGAAATCATGTGGTAATTGTACACTTAATTTTTGAGGAAGCACTGTATCACTTGCCATAAAGACTATGCCATTTTATATTCCAGCCAGCAATGCACAAGAGTTACAATTTCTCTCCACCTTTAGCTGTACCTGCTATTTTTCTGGGATTGTTTCTTTGATAATAACCACTTTAATGTGCATGAAGTAGTATCTCTCTGTGGTTTTGATTTGCATTTTCCTAATGCTTAGTGCTTCATGCACGTTCGGACATTTTTGTATCTTTTTGGAGTGGTGTCTATTCAAGTCTCTTGTTTTTAAAATGAAGTGTTTAGTTTTATTAAATGGTAAGAGTTCTATGTATATTCTAGGTACTAATCCCTTATCAGATACATGATTTGTGAATATTTTTTCTCTTGTTCTGTGGGTTGCCTTTTCACTATGTGATAGTGTCGTTTGGTGCACAATGTTTCTAATTTTGATGTTGTCCTTTTGTCTATTTTTTCTTTTGTTGACTATGCTCTTGCAATCCTATCTAAAAACCCATCTGAAGCTTTTCTCTGTGTTATCTTCTAAGCATTTATAGTTCTGCTCTTTCCTTTAGGTCTTTGATCTATTTTGTCTTAATTTTTATATGTGATACAAGGTAAGGACCCAACTTCATTTTTTGCTTGTGATACCCAGTTTTCCCAGTAACATTTGTTGAAAAGACTGTCCTTTTCATCCTGGATGATCTTGGTGCCTTTCTAAAAGCTCATTTAATTTTATGAGTGTGTTTATTGTTATACTCTTCTTTATCTTTCATTTTTTTTGTATTTAATACACTTATTTTTAATTAAGAATTTTAAAGATACATAAAAACTGTACATATGTGTACCACATTATGTATGAGTATATATATGTACAGTGCTTAATGTTTAACACACAATATTTATCTCCTCAAACATTTATTACTTTTATATGTTGAAAACTTTCAAAATTATTTCTTGTAGCTTTTTGAAATGTATAGGACATTATTGTTAGTTACATTTACCCTACTGTGCAACAGCATACCATGACTACTTGCTCCTATATAAATGTAATTCAAAACTCATTGATTGGGGCTGGGGAGATGGCTCAGTGGAATAAGTGCTTCCCTGGAAAGCGCAAGGACCTGAGTTCAATCCCTGGTTCCACCAAAAACAAACAAACAAAACTCATTGATTGATATCCCGTTCCTTCCTTCACACTAATCTCTACAGCCTCTCATAACTTTCATTGTGCTCTTGTGTTATGAGACCATTTTTATTTTAGATTTCATACATGAGTGAGATCATGACATTTGTCTTTTTTAATTTTTTATTTTACTTAATGACTTCCAATTCTACCTATTATCACTAGTGACAGGGTTTCATTATTTTTTATGACTGAATAGTATTCAGTTACTGTGTGCTTGGGGCCTGGGGAGATGGCTCAGTAGAATAAGTGCTTCTCTGGCAAGCACAAAGGCCTGCGTTCAATCCCCAGTTCTGCCAAAAAAAAAAAAAAAAAAAAGAAAAAGAAAAAGAAAAAGTTGGGGCCGGGGAAATGGCTCATAGAATAAGCACTTCCCAGGCAAGAGCAAGGGTCTGAGTTCAATCCCCAGTTCCGCCAAAAAGAAAAAAAAAAACCAAAAACAGTTACTGTGTGCTTTGTTTATTCATTCTTTACTTGATAGGCATGTTGTTTCCCTTTTAGGCTATTGTGAATAGCGCTGCATTAAAAACATGGGTGTGCAAGTAATTTTTGGAATACTGATTTTATTCCATTTTAATATATTCTCAGTAGGGGTTTTGCTGGACACTATGGTAGTCTATGTTTTATTTTTTGAGGTTCTTCCATATGGTTCCCATGATGAATATATTAATTTACACTCCTGTGCATTGTGTAAAAGGATTTCCTTTTCTTCATCTTCACATCAGTGGAACTTACAATCTTTCATCTTTCTTGATAATCCTTGTTTGTGTGGTAAGGTAATATCATACTTTTGTGCTTCATTTCCCTTATGATTTGTGATGCTGAGCATTTTTTCTATGACCTGTTGGTCATACATATGTTTTCTTTGAGAAATGTCAGTTTAGATATATTGTTCATTTTTAATCAAATTTTTGCCATTGTATTTTTGAAATTTCTTACTTATTTTGGGTATAAGCCACTTGTCAAATGTATGATTTGTAAATATTTCTCCTATTCTGTATGTTATCTTTTCACTCTGCTTGTTTGCATCCTTTTCTGTGAAGATTTTTTTGGGGGTGGTACCAGGGATTGAACTCAGGACCTTGTAGTTGGCAGGCAGGCACTGATGCCACTGAGCTAACTCCCCACCCTTTCTGTGAAGAATTTAACTTGATGTAATATCATTTATCTATTTTTTCTTTTGTTTACTATGCTTTTGAGCTTAAACACATTTTCAAGACATCCCTGTGCATTTCAATGCCCTGAAATTTCCTGTTTTGTTTTTCTGGTTTAATAGTTTTAGGACATACATGTAAGTCTTTAATCAATTTAGTTTATCTCATAACTAGTGAGAGATAAGGGTCTAATTTCCTTCTTCATGTGAAAATTCATTTTTACCAGAAAAGAATTGTCTTTTCGCCAATGCTGTTCTTATCATCTTCTCAAATGATTTGGTTGTAGATTCATGGGTTTACTTCTAGGCTTTTGGTTTTATTCCTTTGCCCTTGCAAAAGGTTCAGCTTAGTCCTGCAGTACTACTGATGAGTACCTGGCCCCTAAGAATTCTATTTTTGTACTCTATTCCATGCCATCACTATATATGCCTGTCTTTATGCCAGTACCATCTGATTTAATTATTATAGCTTTGTAGTATTTTTTAAATCATGAACTGTGTGACTTCCAACTTTGCTTTTGTCTTTCTACATTGTTTTGGCTATCTGAGAGTCTTTTGAGATTCTATATAAATTTTAGAGTAGATTTTTCTGTTTCTTCAAAAAACGACATTGAGATTTTGGTATCGAATGTACTGAATCTATAAATACTTTGGTTAGTGTAGACATCTTAATAGTATTTTCTCCTTATCCATGAACATGGGCTGTCTCTACTGTTTGTGTTCTTTATTTCTTTTAGCAAAATCTTGCATGAATCTTCCACCTCAGAGAAAATGTTTTGAACTCTTAAAAAATCTAATTTATCAATTTATTCCATGGATCATGCTGTGTGATATATGTATGTATAAAAAACTGTAGTATTTATTCATAAAAATCTTGTCCTGTCCTTCCAACAGTTTTATGGCTGTACATTTCACATTTAGATCTATTTCTCATTTTGACTTGACATTTTATAAGCAATAAGAATGAGATTAAGGTTCAGTTTTTGCCTGTTAAACAATATACAGCTGTTAAGGAATATCCTTCCTGTTTTTTTGTCAGCAGTTAATTGTCAGCAGTTATTTGTGTTACTATTCATCATCATTTTTAGTGGGAAAACAGTAAAAGTTTGCCAAGACTATAAGGAAAGAATGACACTGTTGCCACTTCTATTTACAGTGAAATGAAGTAAAAATATGTACCATGAAGGTTATGTAGGACATTTATTAATATGTAGAAATTAAGGAACTCTAATGAATAATTGATAGATCAAAAGAAGTCATAGTGGCATTAGAAAATACTTAGAAATGAATGAAATGAAAATACAACATACCAAAACTTAGAGAATACCATAAAAATAGTATTAGGGGCATATTTATAGTTGTAAATGCCTCTATTAAAAAAGAAAAAGACCTTGCATTAATAAATGAAACTTCAGTGTAAGGTACTACAAAGAGAAAAGTAAACTAAACTTAAATCAAGCTGAAGAAATTAAATAACAAAGATTAAAATGGAAATAAACAAGGCTGGTAAAGTGGCTCAGTAGTAGAGTTCTTGCCTCATATGCACAAAGCCTCGAGTTCAACACCCAGCACCACCCAAGGAAAGAAGGAGAGAGAGAGAGACAGAGACAGGAAAAGAAAGAATTTTTGCTTTAAAAACGTATGGCGATTCCTTCAAAAGCTAGGATTGGGGATTCCATTCAAGCCAGCTATACCCCTCCTGGGTATTTTTCCATAAGAAATGAAAACCTCATACCACAGTGATATATGTGCACCCATATTTATAGCAGCACAGTTTGTTATAGCTAAATCCTAGAAACAGCACAGATGCCCATTAACTGACTAATGGATAAGGAAGAAGTGGTATTTGTACACAATGGAGTATTATTCAGCTATAAAACAGGATAAATTTGAGTCTTTTGTTGGTAAATGGATGCAACTAGAGAAGGTACTCTTTTTTAACTTAAAACATTGTATTTACTAAGATTCTGGAAATAGCTTTATGTAACAAGATACAGCATCCAAGGTCTGCCACTCAACTTGTTTGTAAGTCTCTGACAAAGGATCTACAAAGTGCAGTACAGGGTTACAGGATAAATCCTGAGGGGACTTGACTGACCTTATCAGATACAAAAGTTACATTTCTTGTTATGTAAGTCTCAGCTTCAGTATGAAGCTGTTGGGGCTGCCAGGGAGACAGCTCAGTAGAATAAGCACTTCCTTGGCAAGTGCAAGTGCCTGAGTTCAATCCTCGGTTCCACTTAAAAAAAAAGCTGTTTAAAACAAAAACTCAAAACCTGCTTTTTACATGCTAAATATCTTGGCAATGGTGCCATTAAACATAATAATGAACTTCAGACAGTACAAATGAGAGTTAACAAAAGCTAAACATTGCAGCCTGAACAACATTCACACAAAAAAGTAAAGTAACTTATCATTGGTTACATAAAATTTTCATGACTGGTTAAAACTTAACAGCATAAAACATGCATTTTAGAATCTGTAGCTATCAAGTTCAAAAAGTACTAGTGTCTATATGAAACAATTCCTCTCCAAAGCCAAAGTATGGTCAAAAATTAATTCAAATGACATAGCACATTTTAAAGCTAAAAAACATTCAGTTTTTGTTGATGTGGAGGTATAAACTCAGAGCTTTGGAGCTTTCTCATGCTGCAATGGGCTATTTCTCCAGTTCACTCAAAACAGCAGGTGACAGAGGCCACAGATGCCATTAGGCTCAACAAAGGGCAAGAGGGCTTGTACACCGCTCTGACTTCCCCAGGAAGCATGGCTACCGTGTCCACCAAAGTAGGAGGTGTGAGGACCAAAGGCACACTACTCTACTAGCTAAAGAGATAGCAAACCACCCCTCCCTCCACCCTAAAAGGTCTTCTTGAGATAAATAGGAATTATATAAGGGGGAAAAATTAAGATAAACTTAGCTACAGAGTAAAGATTTCAAAATATTAGTATAATCTGTACTTTAAAAAATTTAACTAGAGTCATCTGGCCATTTCTGATTACATCTTAAGATGTATCCAGATTCATTTCTATTGCTCACTAGATATTTCTAGTCAAAAATATTAGCTTTCTATCCAAATATTTTAACCACAAGTGTGACTGCAGTGTGTTATCTCCGAGGTTGTCACACAGTGGAGGAGAAAAAATATGTTTAAGCAGCAAGCAACAATTATAGCCTTTTCACATAGCAGCATTGGAGTGTCTGTTGAATAGTCCAGGAACAATTCTAAGAACAAGAAAATCCATGCATGTTAGTAAATACATCGTAACTTCACAGTTGAAATTTCTTTAGACATTGCACTTTTCTTATAGGGGAGTCCTGGGTTTTGTTGTTGTTATGGTGACTCAAGACTTGAACTAGCAGCCTTCTTTTTCTTCTTATTGTGTTTCTTATACTTCTTTTTCTTTTTTGTTTGCTTTCTCTTGTTCTTCACTACTTTTCTTCTTTTTCACTTATACATCTTCAGTATGATCTGATTCTGACAAGGACTCAGATGAAGAAGGTTTATCTTTTTTTTTTTTTTTTTCGGATCCGGGGATTGAACTCAGGCCCTTGCGCTTGCCAGGGAAGCGCTTATTCCACTGAGCCATCTCCCCGGCCCTTAAGTAGGTTTATCTTCAGGATACATCTTTCTTTTCTTGGCAAGTCCTTTACTGTCCTTTTCTTTCTCAGTTGTATCGTTTGACTTCTTTTTCTTTTTTAAACTATCCTTACTGTCTGACTCAGTTTCTGACAGGAAGCTTTCAGAAGATTTATATGAGTGGTTCTTCTTTTTCTTTCTCCTTTTTGCTTCTTTTCCTCATCTTCAGAATCTAAAGAGCTGCTAGAAGAATCAGAGCTCAATGAAAAAGATGAATACCTACCAGATTCCTTTTTTCCTTCTTCTTTCTCTCTCTTTTATGAGTTTTCATTTCCACTTTATTTCTCTCTATACTTTTCTAGTTCTTTCTTCCAATTCTCATTCATTTTTTTCTTCAAATTCATCCAAAGCCTGAGAGCCTTTCTTTTTATTTTCTAGTTACTCTTTCACTTCCTCCCAGGTAAGCCTGAGTCGATTCAGATGATCTTATATGGTTAACCCTGAAGGCTGGATTGGACCTCTTGATCTGGCCATTGCTATTAGATTCATGTAGGCCACCTGATTGTCCCATTTTCCCATTGTGCTGGACGGAGCGCCCAGTTGAGACTGCAAAAGCCAGACAAGGCTACAGAAGCAGACAAAAGAGGCCCTCCACAGATCTTTCTCGAGAACATACTCTTAAGTGAAATAAATCACACCTATGTGCGCAAACATCATATTGTCTCCTTAGTGTAAGAACCTGAAAGAGAAAAAGGGAATCTTAATCATATAATAGACACTGGTAAAATGGAATGAACTTATTCAAAAGGAAAGAGTTACTGAGTTGAGGAGGACAGGAGAGGAAGTAGAGGGAAGAGATGTATCTGTGTATGTAAGCAGAGTGGTTTGGACAACTGCACTGTGCATTTCTGCTGGTCTGTGGAAAGCAGCAGTTAATGCTTTAATTTGTTTCATATTCTTTCACTTGTTTCTCCTTTTTCTCTTCTTAATTTTGTTTTGTATTTAGTACAAGGTCTACAGGGTTTCACTACACAAATTGGACTCGTAGTAATCCGTTTTCAGCCTCCCAAGTACTGGAATTACAGGTGTGTGCCACCACACCCAGTCTCATTTACCATCTCTGTGCACCCTGGGGGTGGAGCCGATACAGTACACAAGATATCGAACCCCAGTCCCTATGTCTGCCTAAGCAGGCACTTTACTCTGACTTCTTAATTTCTTACACATTTCTTTCTTTTTTCTTTCTTCCAATTTTACATGCATGTATCTGGTAATATGAATAGCTGGTTGGAAGACAGCACTGTGTATTACAACAAATACTGTGAAATTCATATTACTTTGATAAGTGAAAATCTGTATCACTTGTAACTTTTTGTTTCAATTCTAATTTGTACTCTCAAAAAATAATGAAAAATGGGGAGGGGAAATAATGAAAAATAAAATCCATAATTCTTTAGCTAGACTAATCAAGTTAAAAGAGAGATAGGCCAGTGAGATAGCTCAGCTGACTAAGCACCTGCTTAGCCAAATGCAAGGATGAGGGTTCGAGATCCCTAGCTCCCCATGCTGTGCTGGCCCCATTCCCGATCGCACTAAGCTGGACAGGGTCCAGGCATGGTGGCACACTGTAATCCTTGCACTGGGGAGGCTGAAAATAGGAGGATCACTATGAGTCCAAGTTCCATAGTGAGACCCTGTACCAAATATGTAAAATAAATAAATAAATAAAATTTCTAAACCCTAGCTCTAGTAGGCTTTCTTGTGCATCCTTATAATTCAAGCACATGGGCACTTGGGAGGCTAGAACAGGAGGATTGCAATTTCAAGCCTAGCCTATGTATATAATGAGGTCCTGACCTCCTCCCGCCCCCGGAAAAAAAAAAAAACAGAAACAAAAATGAAAATAAAAACTCAGGCTGGCGAGATAGCTCTGTGGTCTAAGTGCCTGCCTTTCAAATGCAAGGTCCCATGTTCGATCCCCAGTACTGCATGCTGTGGCGGCTCCAGAATCCCAGCCATGCCATGCTGGCCACCGAAACTAAGCATGATGGTGCATGCCTATAATCCCAGCACTGAGGAGGCTGAGATAGGAGGATTACTATGAGTCTGAGCTGTGTGGCAAGACCCTGTACCAAAATTTTTTAAAACTTAAAAAATGAAATAAAACTCAGCTCTAATTTGCTTTGTTCTTATTGTATGGGACATCTTTTTCTATGCTTTTACTTTCAACCTGTTTGTGTGTTTTAAATCTAAAATTTGTCTCTTACAAATACCAAATACATGGATTATGTTTTCTTTTTCAACCAGTTCATTCAATATTCTACTTTTCTGAGTGGAGTGTTCACTTATTTTAATATATCTAACTAGAATCTGTTAATAAGATCAGGATTTGTACCTGTCATTTAGCTGTTTGTTTTCTGTATGTCTTACATAGGTTTTTTCCTTCCTATTCTTCTATTCCTTTTTTGTGTAAGTTTGTTTTTCTAGTATGCTATTTTAAATAATTTGTTATGTGTACACACATGAATTTAGAGTCTGGTCAAGTAGAGTATTATTGCTGGAGCTTTACCAGAGACTACCAGACAGGTTAAGTAATGAGTATTCCCTGAAAATGGCGCTTGTAAGAGGTTTCAACCCCATTCTTTCCCATCTATTGGCTGCCGTCTCTTGGTTTTTAGTTTGACTACATATTGTAAGTTTTCCAGGTTTTCGTAGGCCTGGGGGAAAATGAATGGGAGTAGGGCAAGTTAAGACAGACAGACTTGGGCCAGGGAGATAGCTCAGTAGCATAAGCGCTTCCCTGGTAAGTGCAAGGACCTGAGTTCAATCCCTGGTTCCGGAAAAAAAAAAAGACAAACAAACTGATATATCTTCCAGAGATTCAGCTATTTTCCCTAAAGACGTACCTCCCCACTGAAATTGCTTCAGCCCTTTCATTTTCCCAGAGTTATAAAGTTGGTTCTGAAATGTTTTTTACTGCATTGCTGTTTTGAGGAGTAAACTTTTCAGAGATACAGTTTCCACTGTTTTCTTAATGACAACTTTTTAAACTTCAAAGTTGGTTTGTTTTGTTTTGTTTTTTTTTCAACACCAGGGATAGAACTCAGGACCCTGAACTTGCCAAGCAAGCGCTTATTCTACTGAGCTGTCTCCCGGGACCCTGAAACTTCAAAGTTTTTGATTTTGATGAAATGCATCTGACTTTTAATAGCTTCTTTTGGTTCTGTATAGATTTCCTTCTAAACCAAGATTGTACAGATTTTCTCAAATGTGTTATAAAAGATTATAGTTTTAACACACATGTTTAGTTAAGCATTTCAAATTAAGTTTTGGCGTGTGATGTAGTTTTAGGGTAGTACTCATCTTTTTATACATATAATATATAATTATCCTGGCATTTTATATGAAATGACTGTTCTTTCCCACTGGATTATCGGGACTGTTTTGTGGAAAATCAGTTTACATAAATAAAATTTAAATGTTATTTTCAGCAGTTTGATTATGCTACATCTGAACATGAATAAGTTCTTTATTTTAAATTGTGAGCTTCTTGCTCATTTACCTGCTACCATTTACTTTTCATAGTCTTTAAATGTACTGTACATTCTCTCTGCGTGTTATCACTCTAGTTATTGAAAGAGACAGGGTGAAGTGTGTTTATTTCATCTTACACAAAACAGAAGTTCTAATAGCTAATAGATTTTGAGGACTTTGTGGTACTAATCTTTGTGTTAAGCATTTTTTCAAATTAATTCATTTAAACCTTATAGCAGTCCTATGAGATAGTGGCAGTATTATACCCATTTTATAGATAACAAAATTGAGTTTCAGAAAAGGACAAATGACTTTCTCAAGATCACAGTTACTAAGTGACCACACTGAAACACAAATCCATGACCTTATACAAAAGTCTGTGTCTTAACCACAGCACTGGTATATGTATTTTGAAAAGATTTATTGGTGTGATTTTACTGTATCTTGAGACTTTTTTTTGAAATTATGCATATCCCATTTTTTAACTTAAACATAGGACATATTATTTCTAGAGATATACTTCTTCTGAAATAAATTCCAGTATTTATTCTCTGACCATAATCTTTTTCTTTTAGCATTCTGGATCTTATAACTCTCTTGTGTCCATTCTAACCATCTTTTCAGTGTTATTGAAATCTTCAGTTTCTTGACTTTTCTTCCAATTTATCAATCCCTGCCTGTGTCCTCTTCTCATTTAGACTCCTCCATTATTTAACCATATTCTCGCCAATAAGTCATTTTCCATGTTTCTTTGTGTGTGCATCATGCCCACCCAGAAAAACTTCAGCCCTGAGTCAGTCACCTAATAGCTTTCCTTATTGCTACATCATGGCTGTGAGCACTACTAGAAATAAAATCACATAACTTTCATCATTTGTGTCTCTACAAATTCTTCATTTCTGGTGTTGTGTAGAGCTTGCTTTCTTATTTGTCATTATGGCTCCTAGTTCCTAGTGAGCTGTCTGTTTCATTCATCAGTATTACTTTACATCTCCATTACTTTTTCCTATTTTACTGTTTTTTAGTGAAATAATGTCCAATTTCAAAGAGGAAAGTTTTTTGTTGTTGTTTTTTGGGGGTTTTTTTTGGCAGAGCCAGGGATTGAACTCAGGTCCTTGTGCTTGCCAGGCAAGCGCTTATTCTAGTGAGCTATCTCCCTGGCCCCCAAGAGGAAGAGTTTTTATCTACACGCTGTCACTCTGCTCACTTCTGGATCCTCTCACTTTTTTCCCATTTGACTCAGCTCCAAAAGTTCTTACCCCTTCACTCTAATCTTATTTTAGTGTTACATCCTACTCCTCTTATTACCAGAAACCTCAGTCAGTGCTGCTTCTTTCCTTTTGGCACTTTAACGTGATCTTTGTATCACTTCCCTGTTATGATGTGCATACAATCTGCCGTGAACTATGTAGAGAATATGATGAAAAAGAATGCCCTTCAGTTGTTTAGCTACTTAAGCAGACAATACACTTAAATTTCCTCCTTTCATTACATGGCATAAGTAGCAGTTAATTTTAAAAATGACACCTAAAAATTGAAGTTCTAAAAATATAGACTTACGGCCAGGGAGATGGCTCAGTAGAATAAGCGCTTCCCTGGCAAACGCAAGGGTCTGAGTTCAATCCCTGGTTCCACCAAAAAAATTATAAATA
>NW_004524897.1:466984-479636 GCF_000260255.1 Octodon degus
AAAAGATTTATTATTTTCAATGAAAAATTTTAAATACAGAAAATTTGAAAGGATTTTATAACAACCCCACATTGTATCAACATCTAGATCTTACTACTAATATTATTTTGTTTTATTGTATAACTTTTACTTTATTAATGTATTTTCTAAAAATTGCTAGCATAAATATATGCCTGCATATACTTGTCGAGACATAGTCTTTGCTGTAAAATTTTGCATACAGTTAAATGCATAGATCTGTTTATTTGCTGACTTTTGATCAGTGTATATATCTATGGGGTGATGTATTGGTAAGTGTGTAACAGGCAGCCCAGAAATGTCAAAGGACCTTATTTGTATCATTTGTTAGTTCCTATTATATATGACCAGTTTCATGCTACTCATGTGTTATTTCTGAACATGGTGTTGAGTATAGATATACAGAGTCATCAGACCACCTCTAACATAGCATGGGATGCATATAACCCATCCCTGAAAGTTGCATCATATTTCTTTCCAATTACTCTCATCTTACCCTCTTAAAGGCAGCTAATGTTTTGATTTTTTTTTCTAGTATGGAATAGTTTTACCTATTCTAGAATTTCTTATATCTGAAACTATGTAGTGTGTATTCTTAGTATAATGCTTCTTTATTTGACATGTTTTTGAGATTCATACGTATTGTATATATCAGTACTTTGTCCTTTGTAATGATACAATTCTTGAAAGTTGTTTTTTAAATGTATTTAGTATAGCATCTCCAGGGTCTCACTACACAGATTGGACTTGTAGTGATGATTCCTGTTTTTCAGCCTCTCAGGTGCTGGGATTACAGATGTGCACCACCACGCTCAGTTTCAGTCACTGTCTCAGTGCGCCCTGGGGATGGGGCCAGCAAGGCAGGCCAAGGATTAAACCCCTGGCCCCTGCATCTGCTTAAGCAGGTGCTTTAATTCACTGACCTATCTGGCCGGCCCTCTTGAAAGTTTTCTATAATAACAGTATTAGCTTCCCAGGGCTGCTATAATAAATTAGCACAAATCTAGTGGCTTAGAATAACAGAAATTTATCTTCACAGTTCTAGAGATTAGAAGTCTTAAATCAAGGAGTCAGTGGGGCAGTTGCCTTTATGCAGGCACAGGCAGTGTATCTTTCCTTGCCTTTTCTAGATTCTGGCACCTGCCAGCAATTTGTGGTGTTCTTGATATGTATAAACTGTTCCAGTTTGTGCCTGTGTCACTCCCCTTTAGTGTCTCTGTGTCTTCACATGGCCTCTTCTTGAGACAAAATGTCACTTTGTAGACAAGGCTGGTCTGTATATTCCTCCTGCTTCAGCTTCCTACACACATCCAGCTCTTTCACATACTTTTATAAACACAGCAGTTATATTTGGAGCTCACCTTAATCCAATATTATCTTATCTTTACTACATTTTCAAAGACCTATTTCCAAGTAAGGTCACACTCAGTCTCCAGTTAGACATGAATTTTGGAGGTATACTGTTCAACTGACTAAAATCACCCCTCTAGTCTCCAAATATTTCTATCTTTTCAACATGTAAAATACATTCACAATATCACAACAACCCCCAAAGTCTGAAACCATTTATCATCAAGTCTTAAGTCCCAAATCTGAATTTCTAAATATCAACTAAAAAAGTCCCAAGTCTCACTACCTAAATCATATAGGGGTGACTCTAAATATGATCCATTCTAGGAAAAAATTCCCTTTCATACAGAGACCAGTGAAACTGGAAAATAAGTTAGTTTTTTAATTTATAATGGTGAGACAGGTATAGGATAAATATTCCCATTCTGAAAGGATAAGGAAGAAGGAGTAAAGGAATTACTCTGTAAGCTCCTAGCCTAGCAGGGAAAATTCCAGAGACCTAAGAGTAGTGCTCTAAAGTCAGTGCTTAGGCTTTTAGGCCCACCCCCTCAGCCCACCATAGTTGCTACACTCCCAGGCTTTCTGGCCTCTATCTGTGGCTTTATTGTTAGACTTATTCATTTTATACTACGTCTGGTCTATTTCACACCAGGCTGGCATTAGTTTTACTGATAACAGCTTATCAAAAGTTTGTCTAATCTCTCGTGTCAAGAGTTCCATATGGCCAGGCATGGTGGTATAGACATATAAACCCAGCACTCTGGCAGAAGCATCTCTGCAAATTCACAAGCTCGCTGGAGCTGGGGAGATAGCTTGGTTGTCTAAGCACCTCTCTGGAAAGCACAATGACCTGAGTTCAGTCCTTGTTACTGCATACCACGCTGTTCCTGGAACCCTGGGCATGCCATGTGGACCCTGGAACCGAGCATGGTGGTGCATGCCTGTAATCCTAGTGCTGGGGAAGCTGAGACAGGAGAATCACTATGAGTCTGTTATGGTTTGTGTGTAGTTGTGTCCCTAAAGCACCATGAAGTCATTGGGGTGTGTTAAATAAACCTTTCCTTCCTTAATTTTGGATGTTGGGTTTGGGTAGTTTATTCCAGTAATGAGAAAAGAGTAAAAAAGTCATCTAGAGTTTGTGATTAATTCATTATCCAAAGCTGGGATTATGAGTGTGAGTGCTACACCCACTCTTTGGCACATACCCTGAAGGCAATATAAGGAAAGGAGAGAAACTTGCTTCTGCTGCTGAAGCTGCTCCTCTCTTTTGCCTTTGTACTTTGCTGTTTTCCATGACCCTAAACCACTGCTCTCTGCCACGTGCTGCTCTGCCTTTGATCCACCTGAGTATGGACTGAAACCTCCACTAACTGTGAGTTAAATAAACCTTTCCTTCCTTAATTTTGGATGTTGGGTTTGGGTATTTTATCCCAGTAATGAGAAAAGAGTACTGAAGACAGGATCTGAACTGTTTAATAAGACCCTGTATCAAATAATCAAAGCAACAATAACAATAAAGCAGCCTAAATTACACAGGGAGACCCTGTCTCAAAAAAAAGAAAGTTTCATACCATTAGACATTGAGAGTTCTCTACAAAGCCTTTGTAGATAACTCCATCTCTGTTTCTGGATTCTGCTGAGATAGTTGTTTGGACCCATGAATCATATACTCAATCTCTTCATTGAAAGTGTACAACCATAATCTTTCCTTTTTTCCAAAGCATCCTGTTTGAATACGCTTAGGATTTTCCAGATCATGAAATACTGGATTTTTATTTCCTTATAATTCTTTTTGCAATATGTATTTTTCCTTTCTCATTTTATTATAATTGTCAAAAAGAAACTAGCTGCATCTTCCGTGCTTTGCTTGGAAATCTCTCAGCTGAATATCCAAATTTATCATTTATAAGTTAGACTTTTTACCCAACATCAGAGATAAAATTCTGTCAAGTCTTTGCCATTGTTTAACAAGGACTCCCTTTTCTGTAGTCTTCAGTAGTAATATGTTCACAATTTCCATGTAAGGGCTTCTGTTTTTTACAGAGGCACCACTGTCTATCTCCATCTGTGTCTCTATCTCTATAGATAGATAGTTATGCTTTGTGATGGTAGAAACATTCTCTACTATCCTGTTCATTCCCTTCTGAGCCCTTACCAGAATTGCTTTTAATTGTGCTATTTCTTGCAGTAGTCTCCTCAAGAAAATGTGAGCTTTTACTATCAATAACCTCAAAATTTATCAAGCCTCTACTCATTACTCAATTTAAGTTCAGTTCCAGGGGCCGGGGAGATGGCTCAGTGGAATAAGTGCTTCCCTGGCCAGCACAAGGGCCTGAGTTCAATCCCCGGTTCCACCAAAAAAAAAAAAAAAAAAAAAAAAAGTTCAGTTCCATATTTTAGGTGTTTTTTACAGCAGCATCCCACTTCTCAGTACCAAAATCTTTATTAGCTTTCTATGGCTATCATAACAGAGCCCCACAATCTGGGTGATTTAAAACCTAATAATTTATTTTCTCTCAGTTATGTGGGCTAGAAGTACAAAACCAAGAAGTTGGCATGGTTGTGGTCTTTCTGAAGGCTCAGGGAGAATATGTTTAATGCCTCTGTCCTATCTTCTTATCTTTTCTGACAGTACTTGGCTTATAGTGCATCATTTTCATCCCTGCCTCCACCATCACATACCATTTTTCTGTGTGAATGTTTCTCTTTGCCTTCACGTGACTTTCTTATAAGAAAATCAGTCATTGGACTTTGGGCCCACCCTAATCAATTTTGACTAAACAAATGCTCTCTACAAAACTTCATAATCCTATGTGTAGTGGTCAGAAGGAAGTAGTCCCTTGTATAACCTAGGCACCAAGGACCAGATGAGAGGCTTGCTGTATCACCAACATGGGGATTGTCCAAAGTGTTTGTGTGTGTTTAGGGAAGGGCACTTAAATGTTATAATACATAGGCTTATCCATTTTTCAAAAGTCATCATAAGGTATAATTAACATTACTTGTTCAATTCTATGAAAAATTTGTCCAAAAAACTATAAATAAACATTAATCTCTGAAGATATGTATACTGTAAGGTTTCAAGGAAAGTGTCTGGATTTCTGCAACCTCTTTTCCAAATACAGTGCAACATCAGTACTCATTATTAAATGGTTCTGGGAGATTGCAACAAATAACAAAAATGATAAGTAACAAATTGTTGTGGCTAGAAAAGGTGGCAAATCATAGAGTAATCCACACACTTATGTCTTAGTTTGCATGTCAAATACAAAACAAACAATGAGTAGCAGAGCAAAATCTCTTCATCAGAAAGTATTAAGTAACAAGTTTGATGAGTTCTGAAACAGCTGGGTTCCAAGGTATGACTCTAAGTTCAAATTTTGAGGCTCTAGGTAGAAATGAGTGTCAGGGAATATTATTCAACCCCGTATATTCACTTCTTCCCACTTCCTCACCATTCATTCATAGTTGTTCAAACCATATTTTATCAAAAATGAGGTTGATACCTAGCATTCAGGGGAGGCTGAGGCAGGAGAACTGCTGCAAGTTCAAGGCCAGCTTGAGCTACATAGTGAGGTCAAAGCTAGCCTGAAGTGCATAGTGAGACTGCTGAGAGAGACAGAGACAGAGAGACAGAGAGAATGAGAGAATGAGAGAGAGAGAGAGACAGGTAGAACATTGTTGATACTCAAAAACCTCTATTTCTGTCTTGGAAGCATTATGATAAAAATAAAAGTATAATGAGTATTGCTGCTGCATGGATAGGCAGAGATCTTCAGTGTGAGAAGTTTCACATCCAACCTTAGTAACAGGGTATGACAATTTTCAGCTTGTTCAGTGTAGTCACTTAATTTTGAACTACAGTTCAGAGAAGGGATGTTTTAAAATGTGCCTTATTTACATGGGTGTTTTAAAATATCAAAGTCAAAATGACCATCAATTATGGATCATGTAAGAAACATTAACATGAAATTTTGTCAGTTTTATTAGAGTTATACAATTATGCTGCTTTAGATCCTTGCTTTTTAGTAAATGTCATCACAGAAGATGAAATTTGGGTCTGTGGTTAGGATCCTGAGACAAAGCTTCAGAGTTCTTTTCATACAAAAAAAAGCATATCAATTGAGACTCAACATCAAGGTGATGTTGATTGTGCTTTTTAACTGTGATGAATTTATATGGGCCGTTTGCTTCCAGGAAAATTATGGGGAACCGTAAATAGTATTAAGGGCTTATTAAAGCATTTACAAAACAATGTGTATATAAAATGGCCTGAGAATTGGGCATATGGTTTCATCTTCCATCTTGACAACATCCATGGTACACATTTTTTCTGGTATGTCAATTTTTGTTAAATAAAAATATTGTGTGTCCTTATCTACCTTACTCATCAAGTCAGGCACCATGTGATTTGGTAGCTCTTCCTCAAAGTCAAAATGACCATGAAAGATAAATATTTTTAGTTGATTCAGTAATTGAGGCAGCCATGTAGAACAACGAAAAGACACGTAGAAAATAAGACAGACAGAACTCCTCAGGATAGTAGCAAGTACAATTGGTTAAGTGTGTTTGAAGCAAGGAGGAGTCTCCATTGAAGGGAACTAATGGCAGTAGTCTATTAATGTAATAAATATATAAAAAGTCTAAACACATTTTTATCATAACCCTATAAACCACAACTCTCTCCTGATCAGGTATAATCACTATCCTAGTTCATGATAATTATTTCCTTGCTTCTCTTTATTTTTATAACCTATGTATTCTGTACAAATCAATTTAGTTTTGCCTTTGTGTAAGCATTATATCAACAAATTGTTGTGTATATATTCTACTAGGTCCTCATTTTTTCCTTTTATAAACTTTAAAAATTTTTCATTTATTCATTTAGTAAAGAGTCTCACTTCGTAGCTTGGACACCTAGTGATCCTCCTATCTCAGCCTCCCCTTCACTGGGATTACAGGCATGCACGACCATGCTCAGTTTCAGTGGCTGGCACGGCATGAGGTACTGGGAATCGAACTTAGGTCCTTGCACTTGCCAGGCAGGTGCTTAGACTGCTGAGCTATCTCTCCAGCCCTCCTCTTTTACTTAATATATCAGTGAGCTTCATATTGCTATGAGCCATAATTAATTGATTTTCATTGTAGTATTCCTTTATATGAAGCTATCATACTTTATTTTTATTTTTCTTATACTTTTTAATATTAGTATAGGTTTACAGCTCATGCAGTTTACAGATACCTTGAGGAGTGGTTACATGTATATATTGCAACTTAATTCTTTTTTCTTTAATCCCCTTCAGCTTCCCTCACCTTCCTCATTCCTCTTCAGGTTTCCCAATCACCTTTTCCATAATTGTTGATATAATTTGTCTTAATTCATATTCTAGCCTATACTGTTGACATGAATAAGGGTTTATTAGGTTTCTGTATATGAGATATCTTTGTCTTATTTCCCTTCCCTCCTCCTCACCCTTGCTTTTTCTATCTATCCTCTATCATTTTTTGTTTCTTACCAGTTTGCCTCACTCAAAAGAGAAATATCATGTGGTAGTTAAACTTGTGTATCTTGTTTATTTCACTCAACTTATTTTCCAGGTGCATTCGTTTTCCTACAAGTTTTCCTACAAATGTTTCAAATCTCTTGTCGCTCTATGTTGCCAAGCATGCCCCCAGACCGGGGCTGGGACAGCATGCTGGGGATCCAATCCTTGTCCCTGTGTCTGCCTAAGCAGGTGCTTTAATCTGCTGAGCTGTCTGGCCAACCTTTTTTAAACCATTTTCTTTATTCTTCTGCTGATCTGTTGGGTATCCAGGCTGCTTCCAGAACTTAACCAGTATGAATTGTGCTACTATAAGCATTGGTATGCATGTATCATTGTAATATGATGATTTAAGCTCTTTGGGGAAGATACCTAGCAGGGGGATAGTTGCATTGTATGGACTTTCTAATTTTAGTTAATTGAGAAACCTCCATGATGATTTCCATACTGGTTGTACTAGTTCGTATTCCCAGGAACAATGCAGGAGGGCTGCGATGTCACTACAGCATTTGCTATTGTTTAATTTTCTAATGATTGCCAGTCTTTACAGAGTGAGATGGAATCTTAACTTTGTTTTAATTTGCATTTCTCTAATGGCCAGATATGTTGGATGTTTTTTCATATATTTTTTTGAACCATTTCTTATTTCTCTTCCCATGTGAAGTATCTGTTCATTTCTCTTGTCCATTTCTTGACGGGATCTTTAATCTTAGGGGATTTAATTTTTGAGTTATTTATATATTCTAAATATTAGTCCTGTCTGAGGACTAGGTAGCAAAACTTTTTTCCCATTCTGTAGTGTATCTCTTCACTGTACTGACAGATTATTTTTGCTTTTTAGTCTAATAATAATCTCATTTGCTGATTCCTGATATTTGTTGTGCGATTAAGGTTCCCTTTAGAAAATCCTTTCCTATACCCATGTCTTCAAGCATTTTACCAATTTTATCTTTAGAAGGTTTAATGCTTCTGTTTTTTATAATAGGCATATTTTTATTATTTAATTAGAATTATTGACATTCTACTTAGGAAAATTAAATCATTTCTGTGTGTGTTCATTTATGTTTCTGCCACATCCCAATTTATCCCAGCTTTCTGAACCAGAATGTTCTGGAAGAACAGTTTATCTTTGATTTTTGTTCTTTCTGGCAGAAGGAAATGTGTCAGATACTTCTAGTCTGTCATCTTGCAGATGGCATCGTTAGATAATAGATCTTTGTTCAATAAGAAAAAGTAATTAATAAAACAAATTGGTAATGATG
Organism: Octodon degus; assembly: GCF_000260255.1. Taxonomy (NCBI): domain Eukaryota; kingdom Metazoa; phylum Chordata; class Mammalia; order Rodentia; family Octodontidae; genus Octodon; species Octodon degus. Next base: position 475,158 of record NW_004524897.1, read on the forward strand.
CAGAAGTTAGCAGTAGTGAATGATAAAAGATTTTAAAATAACTTCTTTTAGAAATGCTTCTGTTTTAATGCTTAGATCTTTGTTCCATTTTGATTTCAATTTATTATATGGTGAGAGATAAGGGTCTAATTTCATTTTTCTGCAAACAGATAACCAACCATTTTTCCAAACATCCCTTTTAAATAGACTTTTTCCTCCAACATATGCTCTGTGCCCTTTTATCACAGATCAAATAGTTGAATATGTCTTGGGAAGTTTCCATATCTTTACTTCTGTTCCAGTGATTCACATATCTGTTTTTGTTCAATACCATGCAGTTTTTATCACTATCATTTTGTAGTATAACTTAATGTCAGTTATTGTTGTACTGCCTACTTTGCTCTTTTTGCCCCAAATTACTTTTGCTATTCTGTGTCTGTTATGACTCCATAAGAATTAAGGGTTTTCACTAAGTCTGTGAAGTATGCTGCTGTTATTTTGATTGTGACTGCATTGAATCCATATATCAGTTTCAGGAATATGTTCTTTTTTTTTTTTTCTTTTGGTACCAGGGATCAAACTCATGACCTTGCATTTGCCAGGCAGGCACTTATGCCACTGAGCTATTTCCTCAGGTAATATGTCTATTTTGATGATATTGGTTCTCCCTATCCAGTAGCAGGGGATGTATATCCATTTTCTGATATATTTTTTAATCTCCTTTGGAGTTCTGTAGTTTTCTTTTTAGAGGTCTTTCACTTCCTTAGTTAGGTTAATTCCTAGGTGACTCACTTTTCCTGAGGCTACTGGGAAGAGTTTTGTTTTCATAATTTCCTTCTCATCTCCTTTATTGTTAGTATAAAAAATCCTAATGATTTTTGTGTATTATCTTGTATCTAGCACATTGCTGGCTTTGGTCATTCTGAGAGTTTTTGGTAGAGTTCTTTGGGTCTTCTATATAGAGTGTCATGTTATCTGCAAATAAGGATGATATATCCCTTGTATTTCTCTTGCCTAACTATGCTCACTAATGTGTCAGGTACTATATTGACTAGAAGAGATGATAGTGGACGTCCCTGTCTTGTTCCTCATTTTAAGGGGGATACTTTTAGTTTTTCCCATTTACTATGATGCTAGTTATTGTCTTGTTGAACATAGCCTTTATTATATTCAGGTATGCACCTTATGTACCTGTTTTTTTAAGGGCTTTTATCATGAAAGGTGTGCAATTTGATTGAAAGCCTTTTCTGTGTCTATTGATATGATCATGTGGTTTTGACCTTGTTGTTTATGTGATTGTATTACAGTGTTTGACTTACATATGTGGAACCATCCTTACATTTCTGGGATGAAACCTACTTGATCATGGTATATAATCTTTCTGGTATTGTGCTGCATTCCATAGCTTGTTGAGGACTTTGCATCTGTGTTATCAAAGATATTAGCCTATAGTTTTCTGTTTTAATTGTATCATTATCCAGATTGGGGGATCATGTTGTTATTGGCTTCTATAAATGAATTTGGGAGCATTCCATTCTTTTCAGTTTCTTTGAAGAGCTTGAGGATTATTGTTGATATAATATCCTTAAATGTTTTGTGGCATTCAACAGTGAATCCACCAAGTCCTGGCCTTTTTTGTTTTTAGTTGGTAGATTCTTTATAACTGAGTAAGTTACATTGCTTGTTATTGGGTTGTTAATCATATTTATGTCTTCTTGGATTAGTGTTGGTAGTTAGCATGTACCTTGGAATGTGTCCATTCAAAATTTGCAAATTTTTTGGAATGTAGTTTTTCAAGGTAGTTACTATCTTCTGGATTTTGGTAATGTTTGTTGTGATTTCACTTCTTATTTTATTGATGTCTTTATATCTTTCTCTTGGTGAACCCGGCCAAGAACTTATCTATTTAGTTCTTTCAAAGAACTAACTCTCTTTGATTCATTAACTTTTTAAATAGTTTTTGGATTCAACTTAATTGATTTCCACTTTCATCTTTACATTTTCTCTCCTTAATTTTGGCTTGGAACTGGTTCGCTGTTGTTTTTCAAGTATCTTAACATTTCTGTAAGGTTATTTATTTGGACTTCATCTGTTTTCTTGAGCATTGATTGTGATGAATTTTCCTTCATAGTGTCCCAAAGGTTTTAATGAGTTACACAGCCATTGTCATTAACTTCCAGAAAGTTTAAATTTCTATTTGGATTTCTTCTGTTCTCATTGATTGTTTGGAAGTATGTTATTTTCCAGAAGCTTTTGTCTTTTCCAAATTTTCTTCTGTTATTGATCTCTATTTTCATTGTCCTGTGGTCTGATAGTATGCGTGGAGTGATTTCAGTTCTTTTACATTTACTTAAGCAGGTTTTGTGACTGGTATATGTTCTATTTTAGAAACAGTACTATATGTTGCTATAAAGAACATATACTCTGTTGTAGAGAGGTTAAATACTTTGTATATATTTATTAAGTCCATAGGTTCAAGAGTATGGCTCAGCTCTGAAATTTCTTTTTGGGGGGGTTTTGTTGTTGTTGTTCTATCTCATTGCAAAAGCGGGGTGTTAAAGTCCTCTACAATGACTGTGTTAATGTTTGTTTGATTTTTTAATTACAACAATTTTTGTTTTATGCAGATAGTAGTCCAGTATTTGGTGCACATATGGTTATCAATGTTATTTTTCCTTGTTGGATTGTTCCCTTAATTAGAAAGTAGTAATCTTGTTTGTCTCTTCTAATCAATTTTAACTTGAGGTTTGCCATTTCTAATATCAGAGTTGCAATCTCTGCTTGTTTTTTGTGGTACTGGTACATAAATGTTGTTTTCCGTCTTTTAAATTTTACTGTATGACCATCTTTTTGAATCAGATGAGTTTTTTTAATGCAACAGATTGTTGTATTCTGTTTTTTTGATCCAGTTTGACACTTTGTGTCTTTTGATTGGAGAGTTGGAGCTATTTACATTGACAGATATTACAGAAATACGTTGTTTATTTCCTATCATTGCTTTCTTTATCTGTTGGTGTATCCATTTTTTTTCTGATATTTTTGTTGCTGTTTATCCACCAACCTCACTAGTTTCCCGTGTTTTAGCTGTGTCCAACTCACTGTTTCTGTCAAGAGTATTTTCTCGGGGTTGGGAAGATGACTTAGTAGAATAAGTGCTTCCCTGGTAAGTGCAAGGGTCTGAGTTCAGTCCCTGGTTCTGCAAAAATAATAATAATAATAGTATTTCTCTAGAGCTGGTTTACAACTCATATATCTTTTGTGCATTTTTTTTCAATGGCGATATCTTACCTTGCAATTATTTTGAAGGATAGCTTTGCTGGGTAAGTAAAGCTGGGTTTGAAGTTGTTTGTTCTCAGGTTTTGAAATACTTCTCTCTAAGCTCTTCTGGCCTTCAGGGTTTCTGCAGAGAAGTCTGCTGTGGTTCTAGTTGTTTTATCTTTATATCTGAGTTTTTATTTTTCTTTTGCTGCTGTTAAAGGTCTGTTTTTATCTTTATTGCTTGCTGAATATCGATGAATTTACTAAAGATATACCTTGGTGACTTACTCCTATTATCATAATTGCTTGGTGTTTTTTTCTTTTGGTGTTCTTTATGCATTGCTTAATTATCTTTTAATCTCTTTTCTCATATTTGGAAACCTTCTACAATTTCAGAAAGCATGTTAGTGAATCAGTCTGTGCTACCTTCTAGTTTTTGCCTACTCTGATTAATGTTACATTCATCTTGTTGCATCTAGTAGCTGCTGGATAGTCTTCTCTTTTTTCTTATTTGGTTTTGGCTTTTTTGAGTAATTTATCATAATTTACTCTTTTGTCCTCAATATCGGACATTGTGTCTTGATACTGGTTATTTTTGCAATGTATGAATTATCTCCTGTTTTTCACTTCTGTTTCTAACTTTCCTTGAAGGATTTCAAGTACTTGTTGAACATTTTATTTAAATTTTGAATTCTTTCAGTTAGCTTGTCGAGTATCTTTTTTTTTCCATAATTTTATTGAGAAACAAATAGCAATGAGACAGTTTCAAACCAAATTGGTAGGACAGTTTCAATAATTAACACATTGCATACATTCGTCAAGTGGTTAATTGCTGTAGAAGATGCGGACATGATATATTTAAAACACCATTAGAACAAATTCCTCTATTCATTAAGAGAATGTAACTATATATCGATCCTAACCACATTGAATACACAGATACAGAATGGATATTTATTTGCATTCCCTTTTTTTGTTAAGCTCCATTATTTGAATATTATAGGTGCGTAAACTCAGCAAACTATTTTAAAAGAGTCCAGTAGTCCATAATAGTATTCAGTCTTCCACTTCACTGGCAATGTCAGAAATTGTTAACGTGAGTCCCCTACAGCTCAACATAACAGCATAGCTTTACTTCTTATATTTGGTTTTTATACTTTTCTGCTGGATGGTTAAGACCAAGGTAAAGCAGGACCTATACAACAAGAGTTGTAGCTTTTGGGTCTGATAAGGTCAATGAAA
>NW_004524897.1:480111-480861 GCF_000260255.1 Octodon degus
ATATACTTCTTATGTTTACACATAAGTCCAAAAATCTCACCATATACAACCTTGAAGCAGGAGAGTCCCACAATATTCCTTTTCCTGTCTCTTGCCTTCATTCACCACCCCCTTCTTTTTGAACAGTCATCTACCCAAGGGACAGCACAGCAGCAACTGTCATGTCATGACAAGCAGCCCGTATTCAGAAGACCAGAGTGACAGACACTCCAAGCATGAAACTACTATTACAGATTACCAAATTCAATGCAGTTGCTTATTTTACAGGTATCAGTATATATAGTTAGTCAGGCTGAGAATTTTTCCAGTTAACTGCTAGATTCAAAATCTTCTGGAGATTCTCAAGATCATTCTCTTGCCCATCTTCTACATATAATTGTATGGCTTGACATTGTCATATTTCCTAGCTCTTCTCCTTTCCCTCTCTTGATTAGTTAGTCCTCGAGATCCTGCTTTCCTTATGCATGTATTATACCTTTCTATTTGTATTTCCTCTTTTGAGTTCTTATACTAGGGAAACTACGATATCTACACATGTGTCTGGTTTATTTCACTTATGAGTATATCTTCAAGTGACATCCACTTCAATATAAAGGCTTTGAGTTTTTCATTCTATAGAGCTCAGTAATACTCCGTTGTATAAAAATACGACATCATTTTCAACCATTCCTCAGGTGATTGGCATCTTGGCTGTTTCCAACATTTGGCTATCACACATTGTGCTGCTATAAACATAGGCACACATATATC
>NW_004524897.1:481077-482559 GCF_000260255.1 Octodon degus
CATTTCTGGATTGGGTCTTTAAATTTAGGGGCCTTAGTGTGTTTTAGTTCTTTATAAATTCTAGAGAGCAGACCTTTGTCTGAGTACTTATTTGTCATGATTTTTTCCAAATTTCTGGGTTGCGTTTTCACTTTGTGGGTAATTTCTTTTGTTGGGAAAAAATTTCTCAGTAAGAGGAGGTCCCAGTTGTTAATTCTTTCAACTGTTTCCAGTGCAATTTGATTTCTGTTCATTAAGTATTTGCCTACCCCTATGTCTTCAAGAGTTCCTGCTACTATCTCTTCCAGGAGATTTACTGTCTCTGCTTTAATGTTTAGATCTTTAATCCATTTTGACATTAGTTTAGTGCATGGTGATAGACCTGGGTCCAGTCTGAGTTTTCAGCATGTAGAGAGCCAGTTTTTCCAGCACCATTTGTTAAAGAGGCTATCTTTCTTCCAGTGAGTATTTTCAGCCCCTTTGTCAAAGATAAGGTGGCTGAGTTTGTTCGTAGGGGATTCGCGTCTTCTAATCTATTCCATTGAACCTCACGTCTGTTTTGTTGCCCGTACCATACTGATTTTATCACAGTAACCTTGTAGTATAATTTCAGTCAGGAATTGTAATGCCTCCTGCCTTTTCTTTATTGCCCAGGATTGCCTTTGCTATTCTAGGTCTTTTCTGGTTCCAAATAAATTTTAGGAGTGATTTTTCAACCTCTGTGAGGTATGTTGGTGGTAGTCTGATAGGGATTTTATTAAATCTGTACATCAATTTTGGGAGTATGGCCATCTTCACAATGTTGGTTCTTGCTATCCAGGAGCATGGAATATCTTTCCATTTTCTGAAATCCTCTACAATCTCTTTTTTCAGAGTACTGTAATTTTCCTTGAAAAGATCTTTGACTTCTTTAGTTAAATGAATTCCAAGGTATTTCATTTTCCTCAGTGCTATTGTAAAAGGTATTGTTTCTATAATTTCCCTCTCAGTGTGTGTGTTGTCTGTGTAGAGGAATGCTATTGACTTTTGGGTATTGGCTTTATAACCTGCTGTGTTCCTGAATTTCTGTATTAATTCTAGTAGCTTCCTGGTAGAGTTTTTTGCATCTACCAAGTCAAGTATCATGTCATCTGCAAATAAAGATAATTTAACTTCTTCTTTACCTATTCTTATTCCTTTTATTTCTTTCTCTTGTCTAATGACTGTAGCCAATCATTCCAGAACTATATTGAATAGGAGTGGTGATAGAGAACATCCCTGTCTTGTACCAGATCTAAGAGTAAAAGACCAGCTTTTCCCCATTTAGGATTATGTTAGCCATTGGGTTTTCATAAATGGCTTTTACCAGATTGAAGTAGAGGCCATCCATTTCAATTTTCTGTAGGACTTTGAACATGAATGCATGTTGGACTTTGTCAGAAGCCTTTTCTGCATCAATGGAGATGATCATGTGGTTTTTAGTTTTCGCTCTATTGATATAGTGTATTACATTTATAGATTTTC
>NW_004524897.1:484824-531851 GCF_000260255.1 Octodon degus
TCATCTTTGCATCATCTTGCAGGTGATGGATTTTTTTTTCCTGCATCCTCGTTGTTTTATTTAAGAGATCCTTTCCTTCCTTTTCACTAGCTGCACCAGCATCTTCAAGATCTGAAACTCTTTCCTCACTTTCACTTAAACGGTTTTGCAAGCTTGTGATTAAGATTTTTAATTCCTCTATATCTCTTTGACTCTGCTTCGTATGATCTATTTCTTTCCTGTATTTCTTATTCAAGGAATCTGTCATTTTTCTAATCTCCTCTATTTTTTATCAGTGTCTTCTTTAGAAGCAGTGATAGATTCTTTTACTGCAGTGTTTTTTTCAGATTAGGTTTCCTCTCTATGTTCTGTAGTTGAATCTTTATTTCAGATACTATGAGCTCTGAGAGTTCTTTTTTTATTTCAGAAAAGAATTCCTTTCTGAGTTCCTCTATAACTGTCTCTTGTTGCTTATTTACTATCGACGCTATTAATTTGTACATTCGAGCTGAGCTAGTAGAAAAGAATTCCACCCTGAGTTCCTCTATGACTTTCTGCTGTTGCTTTTTTACTATCGACGCTATTAATTCATACATTTGAGCTGAGCTAGTGTCCTCTGCACTTGTTCTGGGTGGGCATTGGGTTTCCTCCATATGTTTCTGCATTTGATTCTTTACTGTAGATGGTATTAATTGAGCAAATTCTTTTTTCACTTCCAGTCTGAGTTCCTCTATACGTTTCTGTAGCTGTATCTTTATTTCAGAAGCCGTTGATTCATTCATTTCAGCTGTGTGATTCCCAATTTGTTCTGTGTTAGTGTCCTCTGCACTTGTTATGGGTGGTCTTGTGTTCTGAGATTGCATTTTGTTCCTTCTCGTTATTTTGTGTAGCACTGTCTTCTTACCTTTGTTGTAGATCTTTGTTGCAGTTGTAACCTTAGCAGCTACTGAAGTTCAGGTGCAGATCTACAAAGTTTGGATTTATCCAACTGTGCCTGGCTTGGGTCTGGGTGCTGTGCTGAGCCTTTTCCTGTTTCTGCCCTTGGGGGTGAACCTGTTGTGCCCCTCTGGCAAGATGTTCTGCTCCTGGACTAGCTGGGTGGTTCTGTCCCCTACCCTCTCTGCAGGGATTGCAGCTGCAGGTTTTCACCCCAGGCCTGTATGCCAGGCCTGAGCTGAATCTGGAGGGGACAAGGTGGAGTAGGATGCAGAGGCAGCTCTTCCACACACACTCACCGGGCCTGGACTAGGACTGGATCTGGGGTTTCCCGGAATGCGACAGAAATTCCCACTCTGTGGGCAGGGTGTTGGGGGGGATACTGTGGAGTGAGGTGGGGTGTCCCAAAATGGTGAAAGAGGGTGTCACCCATGCTGTGCCTGGACTGGGACCAGTAGGTCATGCAGGCACAGGGTAGCCGGAAGCTATACCACACTCTCACTGGGCCTGGGCTAGGACTGGATCTGGGGGTTCCGGGAATGCGGCAGAAATTCCTACTGGGCAGGCTGGGTAGTGGAGGTGCTGCAGAGTGACGGGGGGCATCCCAAGCAGGTGGAAGAGGGTCTCACCCACCCTGCGCCTGGGCTGGGACCAGTAGGACCCACCCACGCAGGGCAGCCAGAAGCTCTCTCATGCAGTCACTGGGCCTGGGCTAGGACTGGTTCTGGGGGTCCTGGAATCAGTCAGAAATTCCTACTCGGCGGGAGGGGTAGGGGAGGTGCTGGGGAGTGTTGGTGGGCGTCCCCAGGTGGTGGAAGAGGGTCTCACCCATGCTGTGCCTTGGCGGGGACCAGTAGGTCCTGCTGGCACAGGGTAGCCGGAAGCTCTCCCACACACTCACCAGTCCTGGGCTATGACTGGATCTAGCTTGTCCAGTATCTTAACCTGTCCCCCAAATTGCACCATGGGGATATTAAGTGTATTTGCTGTAAGCTGTTGCTTCATTTCACCTTTGAATTCATCTTCTTCATCCTTTCTAAGAACTTTTCTTAGATATCTGTTACCTGGAATTTGTTTTCTTCTCACTTTGTGAACCCTTGTCTTCTTTGAGAGAGTTGGGGCTGGATTTGAATATTGTCTATTTCCTTGTTTCCCCGTATATATCTGTCTGTCACACACACACACACACACACACACACACACACACACACACATATCCCTCCTTTTTCATCCTCCCTTTGTTGAGGGTTACTTCAGGTTGGGGACTAGAGAAGTGAAGAGAGTTTGTGGCTTAAAAGGAGATTTTTAGTAGAATGTTGCCTCTTATGAATAATTTTCTATGTCCAGTGCTAAATTTTACTCCTTTTATTTACTTTAAGTGATTTTAACCTTTTCCATGTTTTGCTGAAAGAATTTCTTCTATTTGTAACAGAATTCACAGATTTAATCATACAACCCTTCTGTGTAATAGTCCTTTCAGTTCCTCTTCTTCTCTTCGTTTATTCTCTGGGTACACTATGACAGTTCAGCATTTGTAGTTGCTTTACAGTGAAGTAAATGACATGAGGTGGAGAGAATGGCAGGTGGTAGGATGAGGAGTGTTAGATGCTAAGGTGGCAGTTTGAGAAGGACAATAGTTGGAGATGGAAAAAAACAGATTGGTGCAGGGTCTGATTTTATTGGAGTACTTGCAAAATTGAGTTGAAGGTTTAGCATAGAGAGTTTTCAGAGTAAATTTTGTAACAGAAAGTGTGAAATATGGATGAAAGGGGGTTTACTTTGTAATTGAGGAATATTTTGGTTATCAGACCTTGCTTATAGGGAGTACAATAAGCTAGGTAAGATATGGAAGAGCAAAGGCTTGGAGTGGAGATAATCAAGGAAGTATAATAGTGAAGATAGGTGTAAGTGTGAGGGAGGGAGGTATGTTGAATTTAAAAATTAGGGAGGAGTTTACATGTCTCTAGGCATAACAGTGGATTTAGCATACAAGTTCACTGGCAGTAAACTGCGCACTGAATCAGCATTATTCCTATGTAATCAAATTACCTACAGATGTGACAGGCTAAGCCATTATGCTGGTACCTCTCAGGGCTAGTTTAGAAATAAGACACCATAAGATATTATTTTTGGGTTTCCCTTTAGCAGTGGAAATACAGTGCCAGTGTGAGTTTGCAATCCTGTGTAACTTGGGCTGAAACTGATTGTGACTGTGACCATCAGTCCTTGCCTCTGCACAACTCTTTCAAGTCTGCTCTCTAACTGCCAGCAGTCTCCTGTGAATATCCTTCCTTCATCTACTCTGGGAATTTTGCAATATGAAACATCCAACAGGCTGTTCTGGGACCCAGGTTCAAATACGCAGCCCTTCCCTACAGAGGCATCCCCACCAGCTCTGCTGATGGGACTGTGTCCTTGGGCGTTGTACCACAGTCACTCACCAACAATGGAGGCCATCTGGAGAAGCAGTGTCTGTTATTCTTACTGCTATGCACAACTGCATATGATTCTGCTAATCCCAGTGTACCTTTCTGGTTCTCCATGGTCAGAAAAGTCATTTATTTTGCCTCCAACTGTCAGCAGCATCTGTCTCTCTTCTGCTGTGTAGTCCACCACTTCTGTGTCAGATAATCCTATTTTCTTCTCCATTTCCCTTGTGGGTCCCATGTACCATCCACTTACTTTGCTTCCTCTGCAAGCTATTGTTTTCTGGACTCTAGACACTTTGTTATGGAGAAGCTGAGTTGCTGGTCTTTACTTCTTCACCATTTTGTCTCTTCCCACAGTTTATTTTTCTATTTTACCTTAGTGGGATTATTTGATTCTCATTTGGAGGAAATTTTGAAAGTCAGTCCTGCTACTGATTTTTACACAGGATTCCTTGGACACATGTATAGAAATTTCTCAGGGTATATACATTGGACTGGAATTGAAGGTGAAAATTTTGCACATGCAAATTTAAAAAATATTAACTTCTGCAGAGATTTTCCAAATTTAAAATTAAAATCACACAACTACATAAGAATATTCAAAGTTTCTGTATATTCTTGCCCATAATGGGTATTGCAGACTATTCCTTCCCTCTCTGTTTTTGTTTTTGTTTTGTCAGTAAATTCAGGGTCTTTGCATTAAGGTACATCCCCAAGTCCTTTTGTTTTTTACTTTGGAGCAGGATCTTACCAAGTCACTTGTTTGTCCAGAATGTCCTGGACTTAGAGATGTGAACCACCATGTCCAACTTCATTGTGTTGGCTGTTCCCTTTATTAATAGTTAATATATATTTGTGTTACTTTTTTCTAGCCCTTTTGTCAAATTTTTTTCCCCATTCTTGAACAATTTCAAACCTGGAGAAAAGAAACACATCACCTGTGTTGGCCAAATATTGTCATTGGCGACATTTTCATGCCTTTCTCTTCCTATACATGAGTGTGTATGTATCTAGTTTGTCTATTGCTAAAAGTTAGATGAAATGAGGTTTTATTCCTCAGTACATCATTATGAATCTCCCCAGAATAAAGACATTTTTTATACAATCACAGGATTATGATCATTCTTTTAAGAATTCTCTTCAGTCCTGGAGATTGAAACCTTGACTTTTCTACTGAGCTATATCCCCATCCCTTTTTTACCTTTTATTTTTGAGACAAAGTCTCACTAAGTTGCTAAGATGCTTAGGCTGGGCTTGAACCTTTTTTTTTTTTTTTGGTGGTACCAGGGATCAAACTCAGGACCTTGCACTTGCCAGGCAGACGCTTATGCCACTGAGCTATATGCCTGGCCCCCTGAGCCTATTTGCAATAAATACAATGTATACTCCATACTTCTGTATCTGTAAATTTGCCTTTTGTGGATATTTTATTTAAACATGTTCTTAGAATATATGGGCTTCTGGGTCCAGCAAGATAGTAGACTAAAGCGCGTGCTTAAGCAAGCATAAGGGACCGCGATTCGATCCCCTGCAACACATACCGCACCATCCTCTCCCCTAAGGCAGGCTGAGCCAGCCAGTGTCTGGGCATGGTGGTGCATGCCTGTAATCCCAGCTCGGGGGAGGCTGAGAGTAGGAGGATCATCACAAGTTCCAGCTGCGTAGTGAGACCCTGCAACAACCAAATACATTTAAAAGAGAAAGAAAGAAAATATGCAGACATCTGAATTTGACATTTTTCAGGTTAGATTTTATTTATTCATTTATTTAATATGTATTTAGTATAGGGGGGTCTCATTATGCAGCCTGGCCCCATAGTGATCCTCCTGTTTTCAGCCTTCCCAGTGCTGAGATTACAGTTGTATACTACCACGCCCGGACTCGGTGGTCAGCTCAGTGTGCCCGGGGGCAAGGCTGACATGGCATGTCATACTGAGGATGAAACCTGGGTCCCTATGTTTGCCTAAACAGGTGCTTAGTCCACTGATCTATCTTGCTGTCCCTGGATAATATTTATAAAGTACATTCATGTTGCAGCTTTATCATCAGGTAGTTCCTTTTTATTGCTAAATAGTTTTCTGGTGTAGATAGACAGATACCATATTTTTATACCTTTCAATTTTTATTTCTTCTTTTGAGTTCTTACACCAGGGAGACTATATGATATTTACACATGTGGGTCTGGTTTTTTTCACTTATATCTTCAAGTTGCATCCACTTATATATGAAGGCTTCTAGTTTATCATTCTTTATAGCTGAGTAATTCTCTATTGTATAAAAACACCTCATCTTTTTCATCCATTCCTCTTCACCACTTGATGATAGTTGTTTCTACATTTTGTTATAATGGATAATTCTATGAAAATTTATATAAAAGTTTTTGTTTTTATTTCTTTTATTTTTTCCATTTTGCATGAAATATGTATTAAGTTTATTCTTTTGCTTTTTTTCATAATTTTAGATGAGTAGAATTTCTAGGTCATATGATAGCTACGTAAACATTTGAGGACTTACCCAACTGTATTATACTGTGACTGAACCATTTTACTTTTTCATCAGTAATGTATGAGGTTTGCTGTTTCTCCATGTCCTTCCCAATACTTATTACTACCTGTCCTTTTCATTGCTATTTTAGTATAGATAGATACCTCACTTTGATTTTAATTTTGATTCATGTACTAATAAATGCTCTTGAAAAGTTTTCCATGTATTTATTAGACATTCATATGCTTTTTTGATGAAATTTATATTCAAATCTTTTCCCCACTTTTTGATTGAGTTGTTTCTTTTCTTACTGTGGAGTGGTGAGGGTTCCTTGTCTATTCTAAATACAAGTCCTTTATAAGGTATATAATTTGAAAATGTTTTCTTCTAGCCTGTAAATTTGCTTTTTATATTTTTGCCAGTATCTTTTGAAGGTCATTAAAATGTTTTGAATTTTAATGATATTTGTCAAATGGTTCTGTTATGATTAGGACTTTTGATATTATAATTAAAAAACACTTGCTGAAATCATCAAAGTTAGATTTTTTCCATTTTTTTCTAAAATACATATAGTTTTTTAAAAATATGTTTAGTACAGGTTCTACAGGGTCTCACTACACAGATCAGGCCATCTTTTCTGTTCTCCTATTCCTTCTCAGCATTGTAGATCTCCTCAGCTCTATCTTTGCAGTTCCTAGCTTTACTGGAACTTCCTGAATGGCCAAACTCCTGACGTTTTAAATCATCATCCTTGGCTCTTTACTCTTGATTCTCAACATAGTTCTGACTAAAAGCCTCCAACAATAGCCATGCTACCCCTTTAACATTTGACTGCCTGGAAATTTCTTCTGCCAGATTAGTCTACTACCCTTCATCTCAATCCCATGAAAAGTCTGTGGACAGGAGCAAATTGTAGACAAACTTTCTGCCCTGTCATAGCACATCATCTGGATTCCAGCATCTAATGCAGTCCTTCTTCCCAGAAGAAACCTCCTGAGCCTGGTCTTTACCAGAAGGTTTTCTATCAGCTTTCTGATCTTCTGAGCACTGGACAGTCTCCTGTAGAAAACAGTATAAGGCATTCTAGCTCTTCTCTTGACCTCTCCAAACCTTTCCAAATTCTTCCCACAAGCCATTTCCAAAGCATCTTGAGCCACATAGTCAGGTATATAGTCACAATGACCCCACTTCTCTGATACTAAATTCTGTCTTGGTTACTTTTCTCTCATTGCCGAGACAAAATACGTGACACCTAAAACTAAGGAAGTAAAGGCTTATTTAACTCAGTTTGTAGAAGTTTCAATCCATACTTACTTGGCTTCAAGGCAGAGTGGTACATGGCAGAGGGCAGCAGTTCATGATGGAAAACAGCAAAAGCATCAAGATCTAAAAGGGAAGAGCAACAGAGAGCAAGCCTCTTTCCCTCCCTTATACTGTATTGAGGCTTCCATCTGCAGGGTGAGTGTAGCACTCACACCCATAATCCCAACATTTAAGTATAAATGAATCACAAACTCTAGAAGCCCACCCCATGACTCCATGAGACTTTGGGGGGACATCTAGACACCAACCAGGGGGCCTGGAACTAGCTCCGTTCTGTAAGTGGCTGCTTCCACAATGCTGGCAGCCTCAGGTTGCTGTAGTTCGATCCCCACAACACTCCAGCCATCCAAAAGTACCCTGAAGGCATTCAACGAGCAAAGAAAAAAAAAAGTTCTTAGACACCAACCATAACAGTGGAATTTTGAAGTTGTTCTGTATGTAAGATCATGTTATATGCAAACAGTGACAATTTTACACTTTCTTTTCTAATTTGAATGCTTTCTTTATCTTTCTTTTGCCTGACTGCTCTGGATAGGACTTCTGTCATTACGTTGAATAAAAGTGATAAAAGTGGACATCCTTTTCTTACAGAGCTTAGAAAAGAGAAGCTTTCATTATTGCTTATTATAAATAACCTTTTATGTTGAGGTGCATTCCTTATATTCCTACATTATTCAACATTTGTATCAAGGGATGTTGAATATTATTGAATGACTTTTCTGCATCAACTATGACAACCATATGCATTTTGTCCTCTATTCTGTTGATATGGCGCATATATATATATATATATATATATATATATATATTTGTATTTTAGGGAAGGACCTACAGGGTGTTCAGAGTCTAACTACTACATCAGGCTCATAGTGATTCTCCTGTTTATGGCCTCCCAAGAGCTGGGATTACAGGTGCGTGCCACTACACCCCGTTTCATTTGCCATCTCAGTGGGGGCGGGGCTGGCACAGCAGGCCCAGGGATCGAACCCCTGGCCCCTGCACCTGCTTGCAGGCACTTTAATCTGCTGAGCTATTTGGCTGGCTCTGATATGGTGTATTTTATTTATTGGTATGCATATATTGAACCATCCTTGTATCCCTGGGATGAATTCCATTTGATCATGGTAAGTAATCTTTTTAATGTGCTATTGGATTCATTGTGCAGATATCTTGCTGAACACTTTTGTGTGTATGTTCATAAAGAATATTGGCCTATAGCTTTTATTTTGTTGTGTGTTTATCTGGTTTGGTATCAGAATAATGCTGATTTCATAGATTATATTTGAAAGAATCCCTTCCTCTTCTAACATTTGGGAAAATTCATTAGTGAAGCCATCTGGTCCTGGGCTTTTCTTAAATATCTCTAGATTTTAAGAGATATTATAATATTCTATAATATAATGTGATATTACATTATAGGCTATTATAGAATATTATAATAAAATAATATTCCATATTAATATATTGAATCCACATATATTTTCCATTGCAAAAAATTAGGTCTTTTGGACCTAGGGCCCAAGTTAACTCTGATGTTTCTTTGTTGTTTTTGTGTCTGGATGATCTGTCCATGACTGAAAGTGGATTACTAAAGTTCACAACCATAATAGCATTGAAATCTATCTCTCATTTTGGGTAGATAATACTTGTTTTATATATTTGTGTGTTCTGATATTAGGTGCATATATATAATTAGTATTGTTATTGCCTCTTGCTCAATTTATCACTTTATCATATAGTGACCCTCCTTGCCTTTTCTTTCATCTGGTTGCTCTGGCTAATGTTTCTAGAACTATATTGAAAGGAGTGGTGACAGTGGATATTCTTGTCTTGTTCCTGATTTTAATGTGAAAGGTTTTGGTTTTTATCCATTAAATTTGGTATTAGCTGTTAGTTTGTCATAGATGGCTTTTATCATGTTGAGGTAGAGAATATTTATTCCAGTTTTGTGCAGGGTTATTATCATGAGTGTTCGACTTTGTCAGATGCTTGGTCTGCATCTAGAGATGATCGTGTAATTTTTGTCTTTGGCTCTGTTGATGTGATGTATTACATTTACTGATTTGCATATATTGAACCAACCCTACATCCCTGGGATGAATACCACTTCGTCATGGTGTATAATCTTCTTGACAACTTGCTTCATTCTGTTGCTACTATCTGATTGAGGATTTTTTGCATTTATGTTCATTAGGGAGATTAGCCAGTAATCTTCTTTTTTTGGTGGGATCTTTCTTTGCTTTTGGTATCAGGGTAATACTTGCCTCCAGGAAGAGTTTGACAGAAATTGGCATTAAATCGTCTCTAATTTTTTTGTAGAATTTAGCTGTGAATCCATTGCAACCAGGACTTTGTTTTTTATTTTTTGATGGAACCGGAGATTGAACTCAGGCCCTTGAGCTTGCCAGGCATGTGTTTATTCTACTGAGCTAACTCCCTGGCCCCTTTTCTTTGTTTTTAATTTTCAATTTCATTGACTGATAATAGGGTTATTTAGAATTTTTATATCTTCTTGATTCACTTTTGGTAATTCATATGTATTTAGGAATCTGTCCATTTCTTCTCTCTTTTCCATCCTGTGAGAGTGAAGATTTTGAAAATAGGTATTGAGGATCTTCTGGATTTCTTTTGGGTCTGGAGTGATTTCACCCTTTTCATTCTTTATTGCATTAATTTGAATTTTTTTCTTTTTGATTAGGTTGGCTAGGGGTTTATCAATTTTATTTATTCTTTCAAAGAACAACCTTGTGACTCATTAATTCTTTGATTGTTTTCTTCGTCCCCATTACATTTATTTCTGCTCTTATTTTTATAATTTCCTGTCTACTTTGGCCTTTCGGCTTGACTTGCCCTTTTTTTTCTAGGAGCTTGAGGTGCAACGTAACATTCTTTATTTGGGCTCATTCTGTTTTCCTGAACTTAAAACCAAGAATAACACATAAAAATACAGGTGCTCCTATACTTGGTGCACATATATTTATGACTGTTATCTCTACCCCTCTGTTCACATTGTCTGTGAACAGAATAGCTGCCCCTGCTTTTTTCTGTTTCCCTTTCATACAGAGTATTGTTTTCCATGCTTTGACTTTCAAAGAGAATTTATTGCTATAAAATTTCCTCTTAAGACAACTTTCATTGCAGGCCACAAGTACCAGTAAGTTGTATCTGCATTTCTGATTGATTTTAAATATTGTTTAATTTATTCTTTCATTTCTTCTGTGATTCATTGATCAGGAGGGTATTATTTAGTTTCCATGTGTTCATAGACTTTTTGTTGTTTCTTTTGTCAGTAATTTTCAGTTTCATTGCACTATATTCAGATTATATGTATGGGATAATTTCAATTCCTTTGCATTTACTTAAACATGCTCTATGTGATAGCATATGATATTTTGGAGAACATTTCATGTGCAGCTGAGAAGAATGTGTATTCTGACACTGTTGGATGGAACATTCTGTAAATGTCTACTAAGTCCATTTCTTCATAAGTTAGGTTTCGTTCTATTAATTCTTTGCTGATTTTTTGACTAGTTGATCTTTTTTGTGACAGTGGGATGTTAAAGTCCTCCATTACAGTTGTTATTGCTCATTTGATTTTTCATGTCTGTTAAAATTTATCTTATATAGTTCGGTGCTCCTGCATTTGGTGCATATATATTTATGATTGTTATCTCTTCCTCTTGCATTTTTCTTCCAACAAGTATGTAATGTCCTTCTTTATGTACTTTTATTATTCTTGGTTTGAAGTTCACATTGTTTGTGAACAGAATAGCTACCCCTGCTTTTTTCTGTTTCCCTTTCATACAGAATATTGTTTTCCATGTTTTGAGTTTCAATCTATGAATTTCCTTGAATTGATAGATTGAATGTGTTTCTTGTATGCAGGATATTGTTGGATTTTGTTCCTTTATCCTCTCTGCCAGTCTGCTTCTTTTGATAGATGAATTGAGGCTGTTTAAATCAATGGTAATAACTAATGCATATTGACTTTGTCATGTTAATATCTGCTTTTGTTTCACTACTTTTCCCCTTTGTTTAATTGCTTGCTCTACTTGGTGGTTCCTTTCTATTGTTGTTCTTGAAGATGTGAACATTTATATCTGTGTGTACAACATCTTTCAGTACTCTTTGGAGGGTTGGTTTGGTAGTCATAAACTTCGTCAGTTGTTCTTCATCATGGAAGTATCTTATTTCTCCATTAATTTTGAAAGATAACTTTGAAGGATACATCAGTCTGAATTGGAAGTTGTTTCTTCTCGGTATTTGAAATACTTAAAGCTTTTTTTGACTTGATGGTTTATGCTGAGAAATATTCTGTGATTCCAATGGGCTTTCCTTTGCAGGTGATCAATTTCTTTTCTCTAATAGCTTTTAATATTTGTTTTTTGCTGAATTTCTACGATCTTGATTATTTTGTGTTTGGGTGTGGATTTATTTTGGCTATGGCTGATTGCAGTTCTATGTGCCTCACTTGTCTGTATGTCAGATTCTTTTCCCATGCTTGGAAAATTTTCTGCTACTGCTTCTGCAAATAGTCTTTTTATGTCATTTGTCATGGCTCCTGCTGTTTTGTTGACACCTGTCAGTCTTCTATTGTTTTTCTTTGTATCATCTTGCAGCTGTTGCATTGATATATTCTGGTTCCTTGTTATTTTTTTATTTTTTATTTTATTGAGAAACAAATAGCAATGAGACAGTTTTAAAACCGATTAGTAAGGGGCCAGGGAGATGGCTCAGTGGAATAAGTGCTTCCCTGGCAAGCACAAGGGCCTGAGTTCAATCCCTGGTTCCACCAAAAAAAAAAATCTACTGTGTGATAAAACTGATTAGTAGGACAGTTTCAATAATTAATACATTGCATATTGTTGTCTTTGTAGTGGTTATTCATAGTACAAGATGCAGACATCATATTCTGTCCAAACACTATTAGTACAAATATTTCTCCTCATTGAATTAAGAGAAAGTAGCTGTATATGTATCCTAAATATTTTGTATATACAGATACAAATTGGTCCTTCATTTGTATCCTCTTTTTTGTTTAGTTCTGTCAGAGATAGGTATTCCTTTGCTATTTAAATATTGTAGGTGCATAAATTCAGTAAAGCCATATTAATATGCTGAGCTGTAAAAGGCTCAAGTGCACAACTTCTGACATTGCCAGTCCTACAGATAACCCACTACTATTATGGACTACTGGACTATATTGGATTATTTTCCTTGTTATTTTTAAGAGGTCTTCCTTATCTTGATCACTAGATGTAATGCTGTCTTCAAGGTCTGAAAGTCTATCTTCAGTTTTGCTTAAGTGGTTTTGTCAGCTTTTAATGGAATTCTTAATTTCCTGGATACCTGTTTGGGGGTTTTTTAAATTTTATTTTAGGGAAGGGTCTACAAGGTGTTCAGGGTCTCACTACTAGATCGGACTCATAGTGATTCACCTGTTTTCAACCTCCAAAGAGCTGGGATTACAGGCACATACCACCACGCCCAGTCTCATTTGCCATCTCAGCACGCCCCAGGGGTGGGGCCATCATGGCAGGACCAGGTTTGAATCTATTTCATGCATTCCAATTCTTTCCTGTATTGTTCACTCAATGCTTTCATCATTTTTCTGTGCTATATTTTTCAAAATCTCTGTCTTCTTTAGGTGTACTGACAATTTCTTTCATTATTGTTGCCCTTTCTTTTTTTACCTATGAGATTTGTGAACTGAGTTGTTCTATAGCCTGCCTAAGTTGTTTCTTTACTTCAAATGCTGTCATTTTAGGAATTTCAGGGGTGTGATTTCCAAGTTCTTCTATGTCTGTGTCTCCTGGACTTGTTCTTGGCTGGCTAGTGGTCTGAGGTTATCTTTTTCTCCATTTTGACATTTTCAAAATTCCTGACTTTCAGTAGGGCTTAGTGCTATTTCCATGATTTTGTGGGCACGTTCCCCCCCCCCGCCCCCCGTACCTCTAAGACAAGGCTGTTGAAGCTGTTCGGTACTCAGCTTGGCCTCTGAGCTGATGTGGGGTGCGCAGGTCACCTAGACTCCTAAAGCTGTTTGGGAGCCCAGTATTCTTGATTGATATGTTTTTTTCCACATTAGTACTGTCCTACTCCAGTGCATGGAGTCTTGTACCACACTGTATTACCCAAGATTGGGGTAGTGTTGGTGAAGCAGTCCTTTGGCTACCTGAACTTCTGTTAAACTGAGTTGTGCCTGAATGTTACAGCTACATGGACCTGTACAGTACCCAAGCCCCATAGCTTAGCCAGTGGTCAAATAGGCTGAGATAGTAATTCTGTCCCATGGCATGCAGGCCTTTCCCATGTGTTAGGGCATTTCTAGAACTCCGTCTGTGAGCACTGGCTTGGTGATAGCTGTGCTGCCTATTGTTGAGAGATATGTTGTAGAGATAGTTCCTTAGATAATGTGGCTGGTACTTTTCTGGGTAATGCCTGAGTATTATGTACACAGGGACCAGCATAATCATGAGAAGAGAAGGGTTGGACTGCAGGCTGACTTAAGGTCTAAAACTCTCCCTTGGTATATAGGTTTCTTCCTGATGATAGGACTTGCTGTCTCTCAGCTCTGGCCTATGTTAGAGACCTTCACTTTCTACCAGGCATTGCGTCTCACTGTAGCAGCATTGACACTAGGCTCTGAGACAGACTCCTGTATTAACTATCCTGCCATGCTCCTCAGAGGATAGAGCCCTGCTGGTGGAGGTTGAAAGGTTTGTGGAGGCAGTCTCTTTACTGTTTAGTTGAATGGCAATTCCTACAGCCTGGTCAGCAGGTACTGGCCCTCAGTGTATAGTCATGAAACTTTGTGCAGCACTGGGTTTCAGTGTGATGGGCCTGGCACTAGTTTTAAAGTCAAAGGCCAGATTTTAATTCTGTACTACATGTGAAAACCATACCTTTCCATGTTGAGCTAGTTGAAATTAGAGAAGGGATGACAGGGAAGCTCCTTCCTGTAAGTCTTCTTCAATGTGTTTTTCCCCCCACAGGCAATGTGGTCTCTCACTTGATTTCCTTAGTTTATGTGCTAATAGTTTAGTAGGTAAATAGCTGTTTTACTTGAAGTGTCTGTGGGAAGAGATCACCAGAATATCTTAGCATCTTGCCCATTAGTTCCCAAGATCTTCATTTATGTATACCACAAACCAAGAGTAGCGCCAACTTATAATGGTTATTGAAGTATTTCTTAGTATGTACATTATTATCTGATCAAAATATAGTGAATATTTAAATTAAAAAGTTATCATAGGAAAAGAAACATCAGCATTCTTCCCTCTCAAAGTACTCCTCTTCATTTCAAACACATTTATCCAACAATTTTGGCCCCTTTTTGAAACAGTTCTGAAGCTGAAGTCCTCTTTCATGTCTTTATGAAATGTGATAAAAAATATGATGAACTCTGTTGCTGAGTACCATGCAGTGAAAATGAAAGCATATATAATATATATATATATTATATTTAAATATTATACACACTATGTGTCCTCATCCACATTATTCACTGGAATCTGGAGCTATGAAACTTCTGAGTCTTCCCCCAAGTAAACATGTTGATAAAAGGTAAATATTTTAGATTGATTCAGGACATTGAGGCAGCCACATAAATGTAATTAAAGTCATACACAAAAGAGGACTTCCTTAACTGCTTCAGAAAACACAAGGATGATGAAATAAATTGGTTTGTGGTGTGGGAGAGCGTTTTGTGTTTTGATGGTAATTAATGACAATTTATGTAATAAATGTTTTTTAAAATTTTAAATACTAACTGTATTTTAAGATTATATCATATTCATCCAGTTCTACTTGCTGTCCAGCCTTACTGACATTGGCATTCTTTCTCATTTTTCCTAACAAACATATCAGTTTTCTTTATGAATCTCAATCTATTCTTAATTTCTCTATTCTCACAATTCTCTGAATTCCAATATGTTGAACACTTTTGCATATACTTATTAGCTATGCATATTTCTTTGTGGGATATCCTTTCAATCTTTTGCTGATTTACCTAAGAATTTATATCTTTTTAATTGATTTGTAGCAGTTAATTATATATTCTAGAAGCAACTCTTCTAACTGTTATTTGTATAGTATCTTTTCTTACCCTGTGACTTTTTTTTCTTTAAATTTTTTGGCACTTTTTTCTTTTCTATGTATTTATATTTTTAATGAGCAACAGTTCCTATTTTTATTGTAGTTTAACTTACTGATCTTTACATTCATAGTTAGTGTTTTTCATGTTCCCAGAAATATTTCCATAAATGCTCTTGTGCCTTGCTGGTGGAAATACAGAATACTACAACCCCTGCAGAGTGAAATAATAATAATAATAATATGTAGAAGGGTTACATACAGAATTACCCTTCTTAGCAGTTTCACTGCTTGGAATGTATTTCAGAGACATTCTCGAACAGTATCAAACTATATATATACAATGCCACTTTTTAGGGCGTTATTCATAACAGCATAAGATGGTATAATGTCATTGTCAACTATTGTACACTCACAAAATAAGAAATTATCTCTAAAGTATATTAAGTGTAAAACTTTAAATTATAGAACAAAGTTTATAGTAAGTTATCTTTATGTAGGAGAGGTGTATAACTAATGTATTTATATGTATGTCTGTTTGCTTATAGTTTTAAAAATATCTTTTCAAAAAATAGTGAAGCGATAAGGCAAACTTAATAAGCATATTTATGGGGAAGGAGAAAAATGAGATAAGAGGACAAAAATGGAAGTACTTTCTGTGAAGTGAAAACCATATAACAGTTTTCACTTTAGATCCATACATTTTATGCAGTTGAACAGCCAAAAGGGGGAAAGGGCTGGCAGATGCAGTATAGAATGCCTGCTTAACATGTACAAGACCCTGGGTTTAATCTCTAGTATCACAAAAGAGGGAAAATCCATAAAATGTAAAGCAACCTGAAACAAACAAATGTAATGATAAAGTTGGTAGTTTAACCACACAAAGAAAACAAGGGACCAGCAAGATAGCTCAGCAGTCTAAAGTGCCTGCTTAGGCAAGCGCAGGGACTACAGTTCAATCCCAGGCACCACATGCTGCACCAGCCCCACCTCCAGGACGGGCTGAGCCAGCCACCAAAAAAAAATCAATTACTTATACTACCTTTAAAGTAATAATTATATATTCTAATAAGGTACATTCTAAACAAAAGTAACTGGAAAGAGTATAAAACTGTATTCAGTAGCTTTAAAGTTGCTGATAATAGTTTTGTTTTTGAAATTTAAAAGTTCTATACAGTACATATATTATAGGAAGAAGCTTATAAATCATTTTGATAATATTAGATCTAATATCTTGAGTGAGCATACAGGAAACACAACTGAAAAATCAAGATGCCGCAAGGAGTTTAAGTAAAAAACTTTGTAATCTTAAATCTGAATTAGAAATACTGATGTGAACTCATGATCTATTTTAAACAACTGTCCTAGCTTTTTTCACTGTAAATTCTAGAGCTAACAATTGCATAGTAGTGAGCACACCTAGCAACACTGTGGTTTCTAAATAGTACGTCTTATGAAAAAAGAAGCAGGAGTCCTTGGAGAAGTATTCTGTGTTTGGGTTAGAAAATTACTCTTATGGTTGATAAAAAGTATAAAGGAATCAAGCATTTATCCTGCCTTTCCTGTATAAGGGCTGTTTAGGGAAACCAAATAGTTGATGATAAGTTCATTATGTAAATCCAGATAATAAATACAAATAAAGTAACATTAGGAATGCCCCATTTTGCAACTCAATAAATTAATAAATAATAGATAATCCTCATCAATGGATATGAAACTCATTGGTGAAAAGTGAATGGGAAACCATTATAATGGAGGTTTAAATTACCTGAACTTAATTCCAGCATCACAAAAAATGGGATCACAAAACAATGTACTTTATGGCATGTATATTAGTCACTTTGTCCCATTACTGGGACAAATTACCTAATACTTGCAAATTTTTAAGAAAGGAGTTTATTTTGGACTCATGGTTTCCAGTGGGTTTAATCCATGACTGAATGGCTCCAGGGCAAAACAAAATGGGAGGACATAATAGAGAAAAGTATTCATCCCACAACATCCAGGAAGTAGAGAGAGAGGGAGGAACTGGGGACAAGAATACACTCCCCAAAGTCATGACCCCAGTAACATAATCTTCTAGCCAGGCCCCTTATAGAATAGATTTAGAGGGGAATTTAGATCTAAAATACAGCATTTCAACCTCAGCTCCCAAAAGGTTTATGTTTATTTCCTTGTGCAAAAATGCATTTAGTCAATCTCTAAGGGTTGTGAAAGTTTTAACATTTCTAGCATTACTGAAAAGTCCAAATTCAATGTCTGCATTGAAAGTCAAGGCAAACTTTTAGGTGTGAGCTCTTATAAAAATAGAAAACAAAGTTAAATATCTCCAAATACAGTAGCACAGGACAAACATTCTCATTCCAAATGAGAGGAATAAGGGGTATGGAAAGAAATTAGAAAAAAGCAAGACAGAAACCCAGCATGGCAAAAATTAAATCCTGTAACTCCATGTCCAATACCTAAAGTAGCTGATGGTGAACTGTAAGTTCCAAAGGGCTTGGGCAACCTTACATCTATAGCATTATTGTAGCCCACATGGCTTCGCTCTTGAGCCAGCTCTATTTATTGTGTTGCTTTCCTCAGTAGATATTCCATAGTCCTGACATCTCCAACTTTTCTGCACCTTTAGGTTCACTCTCACAATTTTA
This sequence comes from Octodon degus, assembly GCF_000260255.1. Taxonomy (NCBI): domain Eukaryota; kingdom Metazoa; phylum Chordata; class Mammalia; order Rodentia; family Octodontidae; genus Octodon; species Octodon degus. The sequence continues at coordinate 502,721 of NW_004524897.1, forward strand.
TGCATCACTGTTACAGGGCCACATTGGCTGGCCTTTCAGGGATTTCTCTGAAGTATGAGTAGCTACATGAAGCTACGACTATTGCGTTCTGCCTACCTGAGAAACCAGCACCACTTGAGTGATATGAAGATCTACCATCATCCTAGTTCCCTTAGACCACAACTGCAGAGGCCTCTTAGTGTCTGGATGGCCAAACTCAGGAATATACTTCCCTAGGCAGCCATGAATGAGCAGAGCACCTTGCATCTCTTTTAAAGTAATCTTTCTAAAGTGTTTACCCTTTACACCCTTGAGTTTGCAAGGGGTGTGGACTGACCATTTCCTGACATGCCCTCAACATATCTTTCCTATTGCCTAATATAAAATACTTGGTTTCTTTTTAGTGCTAATCTTTTTGCAACCATAATCTCCTTTGTCCCAACTTTGCAGGTACTTCTTTTCTAGAAAAACTGTAAACTTTTTATATCACTAGCTTTACTTTTTCCTCCTGATTCTCATTATAGATCAGGCTAACAATCACCCAGTAATACACATGCCACACCCTGAACATTGGGCTGCCATGTAATATCCTCCACCACATTAACTAGTATACTACCTTTAAATTCAGCCTGACCCAGAGCCTTAGAATATGGACCAAATGAAGGCAAATTATTATTTTTTTATAGTCTTATTGTGCAGCTTGGACTCGTAGTGATCTTCCTGCCTCAGCCTCCCTAGTGCTAGGATTACAAGCATGCACCATCACACCTGGTTCTGGGCCTGCATGGCATGCCCAGGATTCTGGTGCATGCACAGCATGAGGATACTGGCGATCTAACTGAGGACCTTGCACTTGTCAGGTAGGTGCTTATGCCACCAAGCTATCTCCCCAGCCCCAAATTCTTAATTTTTATTAATACATTTTAATATATAATTACTACATTCATAATTGGGAGTTGATACATATGCATATCACATATTAATCCTTGTTACTACCCCTTCCCCTCCACTCTGCCTCCATCCTAAGGCCCCATTCCATCTGCAAAAGTTCTCATTCCCTTTCCTATAAGCTGTCATTTATTTTGTTCTTTGTCTTTACGTTGCCGTGTGATATTTAATTTTCTGTGTCTGATTTATTTCACTTGGTATTATGCGAAGACAAACTGTTTTCTAGGCTGTGATATCCATGTCCTCAACTCTAGGTTCTAACAGCATCCTCATTCCCATCTGAAATTTCATGAGCCTGGCCAATAGTGTCCTTGCTCTTAAGAGCATTCTGATCCTCTGTGCAAACACCAGGTTCTCCGGTGAATGTATGTTTTACAGTATTCTAAGTCTTCTCTATGTGGATTCTCAACATCTCCACAAACTCTCACAAACCAGTTCCAAAGAACTCTGAAATACATGATGAGGTCTGTTCACAGCAACAATTGCACTTCTGTTCTACTAGTTTTCTGTATTAGTGAGTTTCCTTTTCTTGGGGCAAAATAGCCAAAACCTAATTTTTTTTTTTCGGAACCAGGGATTGAACTCAGGCCCTTGTGCTTGCCAGGCAAGTGCTTATTCTACTGAGCCTTCTCCCCGACCCCAAAAACCTAAAATTAAAAGAATAGAGACATAGGGTTTGGGGGAGATAGCCCAGCAGCACAGCTCCTGCCTGGCAAGTACAAGATCCTGAGTTCAATTCCCAATACAAAAAAAAAAAAACCAGATTTATTTTGGTTCACAGTTTCCAGTGAGTTCAGTTCATGATTGGCTAATTCCAAGGCAAAACAGCATGGTGATAGAGCATGACTAAAGAAAGCTGCTCCCCTCATGGTGTCTATGAAGCAGAGATAGGAGGAACTCCAGACAAGAATACAACCTTTAGTATTAGCCCCCAGTGATCCATCTTCTTCAACAAGGGCCCACTTCCAAGCATGAGTCTTTTGGGGAACATTTTAGGTCTAAACTATAACAGCATGCTACACATGAAGTATACATGTATCTATGAAAGATATTTGCCTAAAAATGTTGAACATGAGTCTAAGCAGAACTTTAGATCTGCACTGTTAAATACAACTTTCTGAAATTATATAAATGGTCTTTATCTGTTCTGTCCAATATGGCATCCACTAGTCACATGTGGCTATATTGAGCATCTGAAATGTACTGTTTGATTGAGAAAGTGACATTAAAGTTTAAATAGATATATATGTCTAATGACTGCCATATTAAATAGCATAATTCTAACTGCAAAGGAATAGAGAGGACTGAGAAAAATTTAAACAGTTTAACACCATCAAGAAATAATCCATCAAATTCATTTATTCATATACCAAATCAATAGTTGGGAGAGGAAAAATACTTGGGTGGATAGGAAGAAAGGACATTGTTTCAGAATAAAAGGGATTTAAGAGATGTTACTAAGTAACAATGAATTTAGATTCTGAATAACCAAGTATGAAAAAATATCTTTGAGGTAATCAAGATAATATAAATATGAAGTTGCTGATAATGAGGAATTATTAATTTCATGATTTGTAATAATACCATACTGCTTATATGTTTCAAGTGTCCTTATCAGTGAGTAGAACATACAGTCTTGCATGATCCTGAGATTCCTAGGTGCCTCACTTGCTCACCATCATTCTGGCTTTGCTTGAGATGCACTGAAATAAGATAGCTATATACTGTTATTTGTCACAGGTTGTAAACACCTTTCCTAGCAGAGTTTTGATATCTGAAATCTAGGATTTAATCTTTGTTTGTCAAAGCTTGTACTAGGAGGCTCTGTAGAACTTCCCTATCTCTTTGTCTTGATCCAGATGAACCCCAAAAGAAGAACAAAGGTGATCCCATGAACAACCTGGAAAGTTTTTACCAAGAGATGATAATGAAAAAACGTCTTGAAGAGTTCCAAGTTATGAGAGGTGAACCTTTTGCTTCACACTCACTGGTCTCAGCTACATCAGTGGGTGACAGTGGCACAGATGAGAAAGCATCATTACTCCTGAACAAGGGAAAACAGGCAGCACAGGGTAAAGGTGCCAGTCTCCATGTGGCAAAAGTTATTGATTTTTCACCTGAGCGGTGTTGGACTGAGCCTAAGAAGCTGACGCAACCAGTAGAACTTGTCCCAGAAGATGAGATCCAAAGAAATCGTTTGTCAGAGGAAGAGATCCGAAAAGTTCCTATGTTTTCTTCATATAATCCAGGGGAACCAAACAAGGTATAGGCTAACCCAAGAAAAACAACATGAGATGTGTCCATTGTTTTAACCCCTACCTAAAGTAATACTTCAAAATTGGCTTTGATTTAATCAAAGATCATGACATAGACATAGTGATTGTGTTTGTCCTTGATCTTGACTATTCATTCTCTGCATACTACTGGTATATTAGTAGCATATTTTTATGATGTTCTTTGTGTATTCTTAGATGCTGATCTACTCTTAGAATTTTAAAGAAATCTTGATCATACTCATTGTATACCTGTTGGAATTTCTGAATTAAAGGAAAAGTAACCTTCAGTTTCCAAGTCTAGTAATAATGAAGTTGTATTCATAGAGCCACCATAAGTGGTAGACCAGCCAGCCAAATAGCTCAGGGCTGGCCAAATAGCTCAGTGGATTAAAATGCCTGCAAATAGGCGCAGGGGCCGGGGTTCGAGCCTCAGAACTGCCATGCTGGCCCTGCCCCCGGGGTGCGCTGAGACTGTAATTGAGACTGGGCGTGGTGGCGCGTGCCTGTAATCCCCACTCTTGGGACGCTGTAAACTGGAGAATCACTATGAGTCCAATCTAGTAGTGAGACCCTGAACACCTTGTAGACCCTTCCCTAAAATCCAAAAAAAATTTTTTAAAAACCTAAGTGGTAGCCATGGTGCCTCTGGAATTAGTCAATAAATAATTGACCAACTAACTTCAAGTAAGGTTAATTGTTACTATGTGAGTTTTCTCTTCAGGGTGTTCCACTTGGCTTTAATTTGATATATGACTTAAATTGCTGATTGTAAATCAGTAAAGTGAAAACACAGGTCCTATAAGCTTTGCAGAATTAGCAGAGCTGTAACCAAATAACATGGTATGTAATCCTTGTTTTGTTGATCAACTCATTATTTCACATCCAAGCTGTATGTTACATCTAGAATGGAATATGCTTCATTACCACATTACTAAGAGAGATAATTCAACTCTCCAGAGCAGTGACGGCACACCTTTTAGAGCTTTGAATGATATCAAGACCCTGCTGCAGCAGATGTGTCATAGGTTTGTCACCACTGCCTTAGAGTATTATTTTATAGTGTCTAATTAAAACCAAAACCAAACCAATACACAGTTTCTATCAGTGTATTTTTTAAAAAGCTGTTGTGGGTAACGGATATTAAAGCACTTTCCTTTGAGTGGTTGAATTTCTGATCTGTTCTTACTGTTTGGTCAAAGGTAACTTGATTATTTAATTTACTTTTCATTATAAAATATTACTAATAGGCCAAAGATTTATAGAATAATAGTGAATACCTTTGTAGAACTCCAGTCATATTTATCATTTAATAATCTCTGTATTTGCTTAATTTAAAAAGAATATATCATTGTAGATATACCTAAAGACACCCATATAGTACTCACCAATCTTGTTTTCTTTTTTCCCTTCTAGATGTAACCATTATTATGAATTTGCTATTTTCATTTTCTTTTACATTTTGTCTTTATATACAGTCGACTTACAATGGCTTAAGTTACATGTTCTTAATTTTGATTGTGTGAGAATAAGCATTGAATAGAAACTGTATTTTGAATTTTGATTCCTTTTTTTCTGAAGATAACAATATGTAGTATGAAACCTTGTGATGTTGACTAGTCACAGCTAGCTCTCATTTAATGTCAGCCATTTGATTACAAGAGAAATCAACTGATACTCTACAGTGTACTATGTTGCTAAGGCATGATTTTCACAGGTTAGGTATATTACATAAATTTTCTTTTTTTTTTAGATAGAGTTGTGCTATATAGAACAGGCTGGTCTTGAATTCACTTATGTAGCCCAGGCTTCCCTCAAACCCAAGGAGATACTCCTGCCTCAGCCTCCTGGGTGCTGGGATCAAAGGCATGTGCTGAAATGCCTGGCATTAAGTACATTTTCACCTTATGATATTTTCATCTTACAGTGGTTTTGTTGGGATATAACCTCATAAGATAAGGGTAATCTGTATTCATAAATAATAGAGTTTTATATATTTTAAAACTATATAGATAATGTTATAGTCTTTCTATAATAATTTTTTCACTCAATATGTTTCAAATTTTAGAAATTTATTTCTGATATAGGGAACTATTTAGCATTGTATTGTACAACTATACCATAATTCATGTTATCCATTTTCCTGAAGATTTATATTTCTTATTACTTTGCTGTAAGGGATAAATCTGTAACATTATTGCCCTTATCTCTTATCATACCTATGTAAGAGTTTCTCCACAACACTGCTTTTCAAAATTAAGTTACAATTAGTAACAACCAGCAATTTAAAAAAATGAAATAGAATATAATATAAAATATCAAAATGTGTTCCATATAATCACTGTTTCTTAAAGATTTTATTTCATGTGTGTAAATTTGAGTGAAGGAAGAGGGAGAGGGAGAGTTGTATATGAGCTACATTATAAAATGCAGTTCTTAAGGCTGATGAGATAGCTTAGCAGACTAAGCACCTGCTTAGGAAAGCACAGGGACCAGTGTTTGATCCCTGGTACCACATGCGGCGGCAGCCCTGCCTCTGGGCACACTGAGCTAGCCACCAAGACTGGGCGAGATGTAACATGCTTATAATCCCAGCTCTCAGGAGGCTGAAAACAGGAGGCTCACTACAAATCCAAGCTGCATAGTGATACCCTATACCAAATACATTTTTTAAAAATGCAGTTCTTCCTGTAGATTTTAGTGAAAAAAATTGGTAAAGGATCGTTTTCTTGTAGCAGTCCTCACTACTGCACACTAGAATCACCTGGAGGTTCTATTAAAAGCACAGGTTCACCCCCAGAATTTTTTACTTACTTGCTCTGGAGCAGAGAAAGAAAATTTAAATTTCTATCTAGTTCTCAACAAATACTAATGCTGCTAGCCTAAGAATGACTCTCTCTCTCTCTCTCTCTCTCTATATATATATATATATATATATATATATATATAGTCATTATGTTGCTATATATATATTATATATATATATATATATAATATATATAGTCAAAGGGTCTCACTACACAGATCAGACTCATAATGATCCTCTTGTTTTCAGCCTCCCAAGCACTAGGATTGCAGGCATGTACCACCACACCCAGAGAAAATGACATTTTAAGAGTTATTGTTCTAGGTTATATTGCCAGGAATAAAATTACTGTTATACTATATATGATATGTATATCTTCAACTTCCAATAAGCAGGAATCTCCCAGATTCTCTTTTACAACTTTGCTAAGACTTGATAGTATTAGGGATTTTTGGAGTTTTTTTGGAGGGGGGAGGGAGCTTGTCCTGTGGATCAAAATTGGACTTTTGCACTGAACTGCATCATCAGCCCTTTTTAATGTTTTTGTTTTGAGACAGGCATGGTTTTACTAAATTGCCTAAGCTTAATTTGTACTTGTGATCCTCCTGCCTCAGTCTCTCACAAACTAGAATTAAAGCCCTGTGCCACCATGCTCAGTTTAGACTTTTAGTTTCATGAATCTAAGAGGTTTAAAAAGGCATAGCATTGTTTTATTTCTAATTTCCAGTGATGTTTACACCTTTTCATACCTCTTCTAGCCTTTGATCAACCCTCTGTTGGTTAGCTTTTTTATTCTTTTGTCCATCATTTGATTGTTTTTTCCCTATTTATTCATGGGAATTATTTTTATATTCTGGATTCAAATATGTACTGTTTTTTTAATGAATATAGTATCTTTTTTATAAGTGGCTCATCTTTTAAACATTGTTTCTGATGTCTTTTATTGAGTAGATATCTTTCATTTCATTGTTGCCTAATTGTTAGTATTTTTGATGGTTTGTACTTTTCTTCTTTATGTTAAGGAAATCTTTCTCACAAATAAGGAAATAAAAATAATCTAATATGAATGGTCAAAAGATATAAACAGGCAATTCACAGAACCAAAAGTATAAATGGCCAGTAACTTAAAAGGAATCTAATTAACAATCAATAAAATGCAAAACAAAATCACAATGCTGTATCTTATATGAACACCAGGATAGTGACATAAATTTAAAGATTAAATATTGGTGAACATATGGAATAATAACTCTAATGTACTGTTGAGGGAATATAGATGAGTACAGCCATTTTCAAGAACATCATGGCAGGCTGGCCAGATAGCTTAGTAGACTAAAGCTCCTGCTTAGGCAGAGTGCAGCAGCTGGTATTCGATCCCCTGCGTGCTATGCCACCCCGAACCCGGGGCGCACTGAGATAACCATTGAGACTGGGCATGTGCCTGTAATCCCAGCACTTGGGAGGCTGAAAACAGGAGAATAAGTATGAGTCCGATCTACATAGTGAGACCCTGTAGACCCTATACTAAATCCATTTATAAAAAGGAACGTCATCAGGTCTGATCTGTGTAGTGAGACCCCGTAGAATTTGAACTAAATACGTTAAAAAAAATAATAAAAATTTTTTAAAAACTAAACTCCAAAAAAAGCACATCATGGCAATATGTAGTTAAATTGAAGGTATTTATATATGATGAGTAAGCATCTTATTTCTGCTAATCTAGAGAAAAGCTTACACATGCACATTAGATTTCACGAAAGCACAGCAACATTGTCTCTAAAGAATATACATGTTCAACAGGAGAATGAACAAAGCATGGTATATTCATAAAATAGAATGCTATAAACACAAAAAAAATAATAGCCATCAACATGGTATGAAATTCAGACATAATTTTGAAAAACAAGAGCATGTTTCAGACTTCCATTGTCAGCTTCAGCATGTCACATGCTTAAAAGATGTCACTTCCATCTTACAGAAATAAAATCTATTGAACAAACTAAAATTGAATGACTTACCTGGACTGATTAGAAAGTTGAATTCCAAGGGCAAATTTTAGCCCTGAAGTCCAGAGAAACACACCATTACAGAAACACATCCCAGTCCTACTTATAAGAATAAAGGTGTGGGAACCATAAAATGTTAGGAACGCTTAAGCAGTAACTTTTAAGCAGTAACTTTGATAAGTTACTGCAAGTGCAATATAGATTAATATGGAAGTGACAAGCACATAGCAGCTAAAACCTTATACGACTCCCACCTTTTCATGATATTTACCTCTGGGTACCCTATAGTCCAAGTCCTGGCCAGATTAACACAACATTACCTTAATGATCTAATAAGCTCAGTACTTGATAAATCATATCTGGATTTCAACAAAAAAGTTACAGGATATGCTAAAAGAAAAACCTAAAAAAAGTCTTGAAGAGAAAAACCAAGCATGAGATTCAAACTGGTGCAAAAAAAAAAAGCTTTGGAATTACCAGATATATACAGGAATTTAGAAAAACTGTCATTATACTAAGGAGTCTACTAGTAAAAGTAGATGTCAGACAAGAGCAGGTGACTAATAATAGAGAACTAGAAACTTTAAAGATGAGCCAGAAGGGTATGCTAGACATTTTTAAAAATACTATAATAAAATTAAAGAATGTCCTTACATAGACTCATCAGTAAGTTGCAAAAGAGCAAGGAAAGAATCAGAAAACTTGTAGACAGAGCAACAGAAACTCCCCAAACTGAAATACAAAGAGAAAAAAGACTAGAAAAATACCTAAGAACTATTTTACAATTTCAAACTAAAACCAAACTGGGACTAGGAAATGAATATAGGGTAGAAGATATAGGATTTAATATGCAGAAGTAAATTGCATTCTGTATACAAGAAATGAACAATTGGAATTTGAAATTTAAAGCTAGCACTGTTTAATATATTATGTTTAACATATGTTATGTATATTTAATATAACCTATATGCATAAAAATGTAAAACTGATGAACAGCTTAAGCAAAATTTAGTACAGAGATATTTTGCATTCATAGATTGAGAGACTAATACTGTTACTAGTTCCTTCCAATTTGCATATTGCATACAGTCTTCGAAAATCTTAGGAAGCTATTTTGTGGATATTAACAACTAATTCTAAGTTTTTTATGGAAAAACAGAAAGAAGCTACAGAACATCCAACATAATGCTAAAGAAGAACAAGGTTGGAGGGCTGATACCACCTAACTTCAAGACTAACTAAATCAAAAGCAGCAGTATGCCATTGGAGGGAAAAGGAAAGATCAGTGGAGTCAAATACAGAACTTATGATTCTGTACTATAAACCCATATAGTGAGCTGATCTTTGAAAAGAGATAATAATGAGGTTAAGCTTAACAGCCTACGTTGTATGATAATAACAAGCTTCTTTGCTGGAGGGTTAGCAACCTAAGTTTGCAGACAAAAATTAGAGGAAAAGGAGGGCCGAAAGGAAAGCCAACATTTTGGCCCTAGCCTTCCAAGGACAATTAAGACTCAGGACATATGAGAACTTGTACTGTAATGTCATGTAACTCGGTAGTGTCCCAAATTTTCTGATCAAGGAGATTATGGGGCCAAAGATGAAAGTGATCAATGATGTAGAGTGTGCCTAAGGAGAGTCACATGGAGAGAAAACATTCTCTCAGGCTTTCACAGAGAGCACATTGGCTAAGGAATGGCCGTCACCCATCCACATGGCCGACACTGACAAAGGTTCTACAATCTGAGGTACAGGATCTCAGGATAAATCCTGAGGGGATTTCACTGACTTTATCAGATCTAAAAGCTACAACTTTTGTTGCATAGGTCTTGCTTTATCTTGGTCTTAAACATCCAGCAGAAAAGTAGAAAAACGAAATATAGGAAGTAAAGCCATGGTGTTATGTTGAGCTGTAGGGGACTCAGCTCAACAATTTCTGACACTTCCAGTCAAGCAGAAAACCCAATACTATTGTGGACTACTGGATTCTTTTAGAATATTTTTCTGAGTTAACACACGTATAATATTCAAATGACAGAACTAAACAAAAAAGGAGATACAAATGAATGTCCATTTTGTATCTGTATTCAAAATGGTTAGGATAGATATATAGTTATGTTCTCTTAATGAATAGAGGGATTTGTTCTAATAGTGTTTGTAAATAGGATATCATGTTTGCATCTTGTACAGCAATTAACCACTAGGAAGACAGTATCCAATGTATTAATTATTGGAACTGACCTAACAATTTGGTTTGAAACTGTCTCATTGCTATTTGTTTCTCAATAAAATTATGGGAAAAAAACAGATAATACAGTGGAGAAATAGTGGTCTTTTCATCAAATGAAGCTATAATAACTGGATAACTGCATGTAAAAAAATCTAGATAGAAACATTTCATCCATCAAAAAAATTAACTCAAAATGAGTTATAAACCTATCTCATAGAAACCTGACATGTGAATGTTCATTAACACCTTTATTTATAATTGCTCAAAGTAAAAGCAGTAAAGATGTCCTCCAATAGGTGAATGAGCATTCACCTATGGTAGATCGTCTGTACAGTGGAATGTAATTCAACAATAATAAATGAAATGTCATGTAAAATCATAGATCCATGTTAATAAGTGAAAGAATGGGCTGGTGAGATAGCTCAGCAGACTAAACCCCTGCTTAGGCAAGCGCAGGGACCAAGGTTCAATCCTCAGCACCACTTGCCATGCCAGACCCATATCCGGGCATGCTGAGCCGGCCCCCGAGACCTGGCTTGGTGGCGCACAGCTGTAATCCCAGTGCTGGGGAGGCTGAAAACAGGAGGATCACTATGAGTCCAAGCTGCATAGTGAACCTGTACCAAATACATTTTTAAAAAAAGTAAAAGAAGCTAGTGTGGAAAATACATATTATATAATTGCAGTATGTGATGTTCTGGAAAATGTAAACATGTAGAGACATCAAAATGATAACCGCTAGCCAGGAGTTTGAGGGGAAAAAGAAGAGAATGAGAAGAACATGGGCTTTTTAGGGGAATGAAATTATTTGCGTTAGGTGGAGGCAAGCCATACATTTGCCAAAGTGCACATAATTATGTAACATGAAGAATGACTCTTAGTTATAAATATTTAAAATTATTTAGGAGGTTAAAGGATTCCAGGAAAGAAAGACTGTGGGAATAAAATCTAACTATATTACAAATATGTAAAACAGCTTTCTTGAAGGGATTGGAGAAAAGGTGCTGACCTAAGTATTTTTGGAAATGCTTAGCATCTGGAAGACTGAAGGTAAATGGAACTACATTGATGCCCTGTACCCTAAATGATAACACTGTGTCCCATGAGGGTACAGGTTAACAATGCTAATACTGCTACATATGCATAATGGAATGGAACAATTAAGTAAATGGATGGTGGATGGTGGATGCCAGGTTTTTCACTTTGAAATTTACATATAAGTAGGAGGAGGAAGCTGAAATTATCCATGTGGTAATTGAAGAGTTGAGGAAATTTACTTGAGCTTATGTTTAACTTGGTGTAGATACAAATATTTGCACACAGAAGTATTTGAATGTATATACACAAATTAGTATAAATACATAATTTTTGTTCTGTGAGCCAGCTGGGCCAAAATGAAAGGATGCCTCAGTAGGAATAAGCTTGGTCAGAGTTAATACTTTTTTCTAGTACCATTTTACAATAAAAGGAGCCAAGAATCCCTAAGTGACACCAGCATTACTCGGAGTAAGTCAAAGAAACACAGGAGTCTACTGAAAGATCCTTCAGTGACTAAAGCTAGAAATATTTCTGCAACAAACTAAATTAAAAATGTTAGATAATAATACAGAATAAATATCAATGTGTCTAAGTGATAAAAGCAAGTTGAACACCGTGCATGGTGGCACACACCTATAATCCCAGCACTGGGGAAGCTACATAGTGAGACCGTGTACCAAATACATTTAAAAAAGAAGTTGAGTAAATAAATAAATGGAGACGAGATAACTCTCAAAAAATTACCATATTTATGTAGATATTTTACATCAGAGAGGGAGAATAAAATCTGCAGTGCTTGGTTTTAAACTGCTTAGAGAAAAAAATAAAAATTAAAAATAAACTGCTTAGAGTTACTTTTTTCAAAAGGGTACAAGCAGGAAAGGCAGAGGAGATGAGTAACTTTACAGTGGAGAAATCTGCCTCAGCCAGGTAATGAAGACTAATAATAGTAGTTACAATACTGATAGTTTTTATGCTTATTATAATGGGATTAAAGCTCTACTTTTTCTCTGTGGTCTTACCATAACATCACTACAGTGTAAACATGTGAAAATCACCAGAAAATTCTAATAGTGGGGCATCCTACAGAGTACCTGACCAGTACTTAAAACTGTCAAGATGATTAAAAGTAAGGAAAATATGAAAAACTCTCAAAGCTAAGAGAAGCTTCAAGAGGCATGACAATGAAATGTCATGTGTTAACTCGGAAGAGATCATAGAACAGAAAAGGTATAAATTAAGAAAACCTAAATAAATTTTATGAATGATTTATTAATATTATTTCATTAATTATGCATACAAATATATTAAAGGAAAAGCTGAATGCAGAGTATGTGGCAGTTCTCTGTATTGCCTTCTCAATTTGTGTGTAAATTGAGAACTACTATGAAAATTAAAGTCAATTTTAAGAGTTTGAAATGGTAGCCCCCCAAGAATACATTCAGTATCATCTTTTCGTAAACTTTGAAACATGCTAAACAATGCTGTGTACTATATTGTGTTACACGGCCATATTAGAACTACTTCATTCTCTGTTGCTTGGAAGTTGTTTTTCTTTCTCCCATGTATGTTCATCTTGTTTTGAGCCTAGTATATCTTTGTGTCTATCAGTTTGAATGCATATATGATATGTGTTGTGGGGTACACACATGCATACAGAACTGTAAATGGATATTGTGTGTGTATATATGTTTTTGTGGCAGAGAGCATACATTCAAGCAAAAACTAACAGTTACATTGACTAGAGGTCCTTTTCAGTTTTTAAAATGTGCACATCTAAGGAAACAGTTTTAGTATCGGTTTTTCCTAAGTACCAGAAACTTTTCACATCTTTTTCTGAAGTTATTTAATTTGATGATGCTTTCTACGATTAATATATGAAAACTTAGACTCAAGATCACTTGATAGGGGGCCTGCCCCTTAGCTCGGTTCCTTAAGTGGCTGCTTCAACAAAGCAGTCAGGCTCAGGTTGCTGTGGTTCGATCCCCACAATTTAAGCCAGTCATACCTGCCCTGAAGGCATTCGGAGAAAAAAAAAACACTTGATATTACTAAAATAAATCAAAAGTCAAATATTACACTCCTTATTAACAGTGTTTAAAATATTCATACACTTCAGTTATGTTTTTTGTTTTTGTTGGGTTTTTTTTGGCAGTACTGGAGATCGAACTTGGGACCTTGCACTTGCAAGGCAGGTGCATATGCCATTGAACTATCTCCCTGGCCCCTCATTATGTCATTTAAGTGGCCTCAGTTTTTCAGCTGTTTGCTTTTGGTATTCCTGTGAGTTTTTCCTTGTTCTCTTGAGCTCAAAAGGTATATAGAATCAGTTAATGTCTGAGTTATTTTTTCTCTTCCATCTTTTTTGTATTGTTCAGAGGACACATATGATCTCTGCCCTCTTGACAACTTTGTAGAAGTTCTACACAATATTGTTAACTGTAAGTACAGTGTTGTACAACACCTTTATACAACTTTTTCATCTTGTATGACTGAAGCTTTGTACCAATTGAACAGAACCTTCCCATTTCCCCATTTTTAGCCCCTGCCAATCACCATTCTACTTTCTATTTGGATGAGGTTAACTACTTCTTTTTTTTTTTTTGCAGAACCGGGTATTGAACTCAGGCCCTTGAGCTTGCCAGGCAAGCACTTATTCTACTGAGCCATCTCTCTGGCCCCTTTTTAACTACTTTAGACATTTCATAAATAGAATTTTTCAGTAATCATCCTTAAAGAAGTGGCTTATTTCACTTAGGATATACTCTATAAGATTCATCCAAACAGTATTTCTTATTTCTTCATCTTTTCATTTGTCAATGAACATTTAGCTTGTTCTGTCACTTGGTTATTGTGAATGGTGCAGCAGTGAACATAGAAGTACATTTTCTGTTCAAGTTTATATCATATTTTTGAGTATATACAAAGAAGTGGGATGGTTGGTTTATATAGTAGATGTAATTTTAATTTTGGGAGAATCTTCCATACTGTCCTCCACAGCAGCTACATTTTTACATTCCCATAAACAATCTGCACGTGTTGCAATTTCTCCTTTTTTTTTTTTTTTTTTTTTTTTTTTTTTTTTTGCGGAACTGGGGATTGAACTCAGGCCCTTGTGCTTGCCAGGGAAGCACTTATTCCACTGAGCCATCTCCTCGGCCCCAATTTCTCCATATTCTTGCCAGGACTTGTTATTTTCTGTTGTTGCAGTTGTTTTTATAATGGCCATGCTAACTGGTAAAAGGTTATACCTCATTATGGTTTTAATTTATATTCCTTAGATGATTAGTGATGTTGAGTGTCTCATATGAACTGACTGTGTCTTCTTTGGAGCACTGTCTTGTAGTGGATTGCCAACTGGTGGTCATCTTATACCCAACTTAATTGAACTAGTGTGGTACTGAGTGTGGGAAGCCCACCTGAGGATTGTTACCAGCAGCATAACATGCAGAACTGGAGGAGAGGGGATGCTGTTAGAAAAGCTGTTTGAAAAAGCTGTTTGAGCTGTTAAAACCAGCTGGTTCTCTTGGGCTATTCTGGAGGACCCTGTCATGCTGGCTTTCCTAATGAACCTGGTTGTTGGCAGAGGAGAAGCTTGGTATCTCGTTGTTGCTGAGAATGGCTACGGTTCATTTTCAGGGAACTGTGGTCCTCACCTTGAGCATTGTTTCCTGGCTCCAGAGGGAAAGATGGTACAGTTCTCAGCCTCCAGGTGAAGCTTGTGACATTGGCTTCCCTGATGGGATCTCAGTTTTCCTCATTGTAGGAGAAGCTTGGGACCTTATTTTTGCTGAGGATATATCATGTCGCACTTTTGGGAGGAGCTCTGGTTCTTCAGCATTGCTTCCTGCTTCTAGTTCAGATCTCTCAGCTTGCTAGCACAGATCCTTCATCTTATGGGCATAGACTTCCTGGCTTCCACCACTGACCTTTGGACCTTCCCAGTGCAGATCTGTGAAACAGGCTTATGTGAAACATTGTTATGGGATCTAGGCCTCCAGTTGGATTTGTGAGAGGCGTTGTTATGAGCTCTAGGTTTTCAGCTAGACTCATGCAGGTTATTAAGATCCAGGACTTCAGATGGATTCTTTGATCTTTAGTGTGTGGACAAATTTCCTGCACTTTTTGTATATGATTCTTTGGGTGATTATAAAATAATCTTATAAAATGTGTCCTGTATTGTATTGTTCCCCTTGCAAAAACTTCAAACCATGACATGTCTATTCAAGTTCTTTGCCCTTATTTTAATTGGGTCATTTGGTGTTTTGCTTTTTGCTACCGAGTTGTAGGAGTTCTATATTTATATATTAACCTCTTATTAGATAAGTAGATTGCTTATACTTTTTTCCCATTCCATAGTTTGCCTCTTCATTCTGTCATTTGTTTCCTTTATTGTACAGAGCTTTTTTAGTTTGACGTAGTCCCCTGCTTATTTTTTACATGTGTTTTTGACATCATATCAAAGTCATTACCAAGACTAACATCATTAATGCTATTTGGGATCATTAATGGTTCAATGTGAATCTTAAGAGCTTTTTTATTTCTTTTTAAAATGCGATTAAGATTGATAGAACCTGCATGTAATCTATAGATCGTGATGGGAAATATGGATGGCAGTCTTAACAATATTGCGTTCTAATCCATAAATAAAGGACATTTTTACACCTATTTGTGTCTTACATAATTTCTGTCCATAACATTTTTTCAGTGTGTTAATATTTTACCCCCTTGATTAAGTTTACTCCTAAGTATTTTTTTTGATGCTGTTACAAATAGGATTGTTTCCTTAATTTCATCTTGGTATTGTTCATTTTTAGTATACATGAAACACAACTGATTGATCTATGTTAATATATATTCCAGAATGTTATTGAATTTGTTAATTTTCTCTTTTAAAGGCTCTTTAGTATTTTTATATGTATGATCATTTCATCTGAACATACACATTCATTAAAGTGAATTTGGAAGTATTCTTTCTCTTTATTGTTTTGAAGAGTTAAAGAAATATTTGTACTAGTTTGTTACATATCTGATAAAATTCACCAATGTAACCATCTGATCTTGGGCATTTCTTTATTGGGAAGTTTTTCATGACTGATTTAATCTCATTAACTTAAAAATGCTCTATTCCAATTTTTGTTTCATTATGATTCAGTCTTAAATTGGAAGTTTCTAGGAATATATCCTTTTTTATGCTATCCAGTTTGTTGATGTATAGTTTTTCATACTAGTGTCCTATAGAAATAAAAAATCTTTTTATTTCTGCAATATTATTTGCAATATTGCCTCTTTTATCTCTGATTTTTATTTGAATCTTCTCTTCTTAGTATAGCTAAAACTTTGTTTTGTTGATCTCTTCAAAAAATAAGTCTTAGCTTATTTCTCTATTTTATTTATTTCTATTTTATTTTATATTTTTGTTCTGCAAACTTTGGTCTTAGTTGTTTGTCTACTTACTTGATGTACAAAATTAGGTTCTTCATATCTTTTTTTTAAAAAAGTAGGGTTTTTTTCTGTAAAGTAGTAAAATTATCTCTTATTGCAGCTTTTGAATCATTGTAATTTTAGTATATTGTTTTATCATTTTAATTTGTCTCTATATTTCTATTATTACTTTTTATTTCTTTGACACATGGGTTGTTCAAGAGTATGTTTTTGTCTTTATTAGTGTTAGTTCATTTTTAGATATGGTCTCACTGTACTGTGTTGCCCAGACTAGTTTTAAGCTCATGACCTCAACTGATTCTCTTGTCTCAACCTCCCAAATAACTGGGACTACAGATGTTTGTAGCCACATGTGGCTCAGTGTGTTGTTTAATTTCCACATATTTGTAATTTCCCAGGGATTTTTTTTACTGTCAATTTTTAGTTTCATTCCAATGTGGTCATAAAACACAGTTTAATTTCAGTCTTTTATAATTTAATATGGCTCGTTTTGGAACCTAACATATGACCTATCCAGGAAGATCTTTCATGTGTACTTAAGAATATATATTCTGTTGCAGTTTGGTCAAATGTTCCATGTATGCCTATCAGGACCTTTTGATCTATAGGTCACTGAAGTTCTCTCTATTGTGTGTGTATTGTTGTTGTTGAAGATGATGATGATATTAAGAATGAAACCCAGTGCCTTGCACATGCTAGGCACTCTACCACTGAGTTTACACCCCAGCCGATCGTTTTCTTCATCTTTTATCTGTCTATTCATTATTAGAAGTGAGTTTTGAGATCTATTGTGATGCCATGTCTCCTTTCAGTTTGGTTATTGTTTGTTTCTTATATTGATTTCCTCTGGTTTTAAATTCATCCTTCCTCGCAAATTGACATTTTTATCATTTTACAATGTTCTTCTTTGGGTTAGGTACAGTTTTTGATTTATTATCTATTTTTCTGGCATAAGTATGGCCACCCCTATTCTCTTTTTGTTAGCATTGCACTCCATGTCTCTTTTTTTTCACTTTTAGTTTGTTTCCTGAAATCTAAAGTGATTCTCTTCTAATCAACATATAATTAAGTTATGTTTATTTTATCCATTCAGTTTTTCTACCTTTTGGAGAGTTCCGTTTATATTTAAAGTAATCATTGATAAGGAAGGACTTTAAAATTGCAGTTGTTAATTGTTTTCTGTTTACCTTTTATCTTTTTTTGTCAGCCTTTCTCAGTCATCTGCCTTTATGGTTCGTTTGTTTTTGGTTTGGTTTGGTTTGGTTTGATTTTGTAGTGACATGTTTTGATTCTTTTCTCATTTCCTCTGTGTATCTTCTATAGGTATTTTGTTTCTGGTTACCATAGACATAACAGTCTGTTTTAAGCTGATAACAATTTAAGTTCAGTCACATCAAGAGCTCGTTTATTCTCTTAAAATTTTTAATAGCACCCCATTCCTATGTGATAGAATATTTTCTCTCATTTTACTGAGGCTATTACTTTCAGATTTTTTTTCTTTTTTTTTTGGTCTGTTTTCTCCCATTTACTTTGTATTTTGCTTGTTCTGTTCTTTGTTTCTTACACATTAGGAGTTTTCCTCAGATGCCTGTTTATATTTATGAACAAACATCAACTAAAAAGTTGTTTAGAAGCACTAAAAACATGAATGTCCCATGTGAACTTTGAACTCTATTTTAAGGTGATCTGATTCAGGCATATGTTGGAGAAATTCTCCGTAAGAGCCTAACAGTGAAAAACCCTGGAGGGCCCAGAATTTAGTATATATTCCTTTTCTTAGTCTCCTTGCTTTCAGAAATGATATTCACATCCTCAAGATTATATGCCATTCCCCATCTTCGAACTGTGATCCTCTAGCAGCCCTCACCACTAGCATATTGTGGAGATTGTTTAAAGTTCTAATTAGTTTTTAAATAGCCTTCACCCTAACAACCTTATTTTAAGCCCATCTCTTTACATCTGTTTCCAAAGATACCCGAAGCTATCAATTCCAAAATTGTTTAAGGATTCTTGAGTAGACATTGGGTAGATGCTTGATTTTCCCCACTAGTGGTTTAATCTCTAGCTTTCTTAGTGTGCTGAATTGTTTTTACTCATTCGATTGTTTCCCAGTTTCCAGAATATTATTTTCATGTCCTTCTTGCCCTTGTTTTGGGTCTGTATTCGTTTTAGTTGCTATAATTTTAGAGAGTACTATAGGGAGAGTGTATTGTAAAATAAATGGGTCTAATCCTGTCTTTATCTTAAATCACCTTATTCTTTTTTAATTTATTTATTTTATTATAATTTTATTTTATCTTGAGTAAAAACAAAAGCAAGAACAAAGCTCAGAAACAGGGTAACGTGCAACAAAACATATGTTACAGATTTTCAAAACAAGAATAGCTGATTAACAATGGTTGATATATTATCTACTTTTATCATCAAATCTGTTGCTCAGATTAACAGATATAGTTATGAAAGATTAGACATATTCAATATTACCAATTGCTTTCAAGAAATCTTAAAGTTTTGTTCTTGTCTTTTCTTTTATTCTTTTTTTAAAAATTTATTTCAAAGAGAGTAATTGAAATGATATTAGGAATGGTACAAATTTGGAAGACCAAGCTGACAGGTGTTCAAACATTGTTTTTATATTACACATTGCTGTCCTCTATGTAGTTGCTTTGTTCACAGATATAAGCATACAGAGTTAGTCAAGGTGAAAATTGTACACATGAACTGCTCTTTTCAAAAAACTGGTGGAAATTCTTAGTACAATCACCTTGGCCATCCTCTATGTATACAATTGCATGTTTTGAAATCAATTTATTCTAAGCATAAATAAAAGAGTTGTCTTACTTTCCTTATGTTATTTCTGTTAATCCTCAATTTACATTAGGTGTTATACCTGAAGAACCTTAGCCCTCGAGTGACTGAAAGAGATCTTGTGTCATTGTTTGCTCGGTTCCAGGAGAAAAAAGGACCTCCTATTCAGTTCCAAATGATGACTGGACGAATGAGAGGACAGGCTTTTATCACTTTTCCCAGTAAGTAGCTTCATGTAGATAATAGTTTAATTGCAGCCTCTGTTCACTAGAGACTACCTAAACATCTCTGATTCAGATGCAACCTTTTAACATGAAAAAGTGGATGATATAAGGAAAATGTGTTTTCAGTGTTCCTCTGTTCTTCTTCCTCTTCCCTGTTGACAGTATATAATAAAATTACCCCAGTGTCCTCAGTTTGCCCAGTCTTGGCATTTTATATTTACCCCACCAAAATTTATTTTCCTTTTGCTAACAAAAGTATTTCTAGTGCAAGTTTTAATTACATTATTCACTAACTAAAATATTGATATTCTGATCAGAATACATGTTCTTGCTTATGCTCTACTCCTTTGTGACTGCAAGTTAATACACTAATTCATTAGTAATATATAACTAATGGATGAGGATACATTCTTCTAAATGTCACTTGGATGTTAATACATGGCTTAAGGTATTCTAACTGAAGTGTAGAAATCTTGATTTCTATGATAAACCAGCTAATGTATCCTTTAAGCAAGAGCTTAGGTAAGATTAGTAACTTTAATTGTCCTTAAACTGTCATCATTTACAGTTTGCTCACTTATGTAAGCAAGTGGTTTTACATGAGTACTGTACCCCCTACCATTATTTTCCTACAGCCTTGTGTCATCCTTTATATCCCATCGAAGACTTATAAATCCTGTATGCTAGTGGTTTTCAGTGTTTTCAAGTATGTGCACTCCTTTTGAAATTTAGAAAGATCTCCATATGATGTGGTCCACAAATTGAAAAGTACATTATAAATAAAGGTTTTATAAACTATGTATTTTTAATGTATAACTGTTTTGTTAATCATAATAGCTATATTGCACATTTTAAAAAATCGCACATATTTCTTTTTTTAAATATATTTTAGTACAGGGTCTACAGGTCCCATTACACAGATTGACTAGTACTGATCCTCCTGTTTTCAGCCTCTCTAGCACTGGGATTACAGGCGCACTGGGATTACAGTCCCAGTCTCATTCAGTGTCTCAGCGCACCCGGGGGCAGGGCTGGCATGACATGCAAGGGATCAAACCCCAGTCCTTTAGTACACTGAGCTATCTGGCCGGCCCATTGTACATATTTCTGAGACAAAAATTTGTTCAGTCTAATGACATCGATTCCACAGACTTATGGTCATAATTTACCCCTTCCTAATTTCTTTCATTCAGGCCCTGAGCTCTATAAATTGAATATTCCTGGTGATAGTATATATTCTTGTGCCTAAAACTCCTGTAATGTACAATGATTCTTAAAGTTATTTATACCTGTAAGGATTCCCACAATTATTCTCCCACTTAAAGAAAATAGAAGGAAAGTGTCTCCAATAATGTGATGAGGGGCTGGTGAGATGGCTCAGTGGTCTAAAGCACCTACTTAGAACAAGCTTAGCAAAGCACAGGGACCGCGGTTCAATCCCCCAGCAGCACATGCCAGCTAGCCCCGCCCCCTGGTGGGCTGAGCTGGCCACACACACACACACACACACACACACAAATAAATAAATAAATAATAATGTGATGAGTTCTTTGGTTTATGCTGACATTTTGAAAAAGATTTCCTTCTTCTTATAATCTGTGTCTAACAGGCTTGTGTATAATTAGGTATAACTTGGATTTCTTTAGCACACAGCCTTATTTCTTTACCTATATCTTAGAATCAGAAGATATCCTCAAACACCTATTTTGAGTTTTCATTGTCATTTTTGCTAGCCATTAATTTATCCTTCCTGAGTTCCACAACTTAGAGATATAGAAAAGATGGTAAGATCAAATAACAGTATTAATTTGTTGTTTGTGTTTAACTCTGAGGCAGTGTAACCTAAATGAGACTTGGAATTAAATTGAATTATTGAACTCTATGTAAATTGATCTTTTTTTTTTTTTTTTTAGATAAGGAGATAGCATGGGAAGCCTTACATCTAGTAAATGGATATAAACTGCATGGGAAAATATTGGTAATAGAGTTTGGGAAAAACAAAAGTCAACAGTCAGACCTCCAGGATCCTTCTCTCATATCATCTATGACAGACAGCAGTGTCGAGATCAGTGATAGCTAGAATGAATATACATTGTCCTGAATGATCAGTCTTGCATTAGAATCTTGGAGCTAAGATTTGTTTAAAGAACATAAATTAACTGAGACCGGAAAAAAATGTAATTAGGGCAATGCCTTTCAGGTATTATAGATAACTAGAACATATTTTCTACAACCAAAAAATATACAGGACAAAAAAAAATATCCTGAGTATTAAGGGTAGTATACAAAGAGTATTATTTTTCTCAAGGTAAATTACATAGTATTATTCCTGAGAATTTTGTTAAATTTTTATTTCTGGTGTCTTCAAAATTTACCCCTAGAGGGTTGGTGAAATGGCTCAGTAGAATAAACGCTTCCCTGGCAAGCACAAGGGCCTGAGTTCAATCCCTGGTTCCGCCAAAAAAAAAAAAAAAAAAAGAAAAAGAAAAATTTACCCCTAGAAATGACACTTTTCTCAGGCCCATCTCCTGTATACAAAACTCTAAAGCTAGCTAAATATTGAAATATTTATTTACTTGAGTTTACTTGTCCTTAATTTTACACACGCAATAAATAAAAGAGCAGGCCCCTAGCCTCAACAAATGCTGTTAAGTCAAAACTAGTAGCATGAGGTAGTTTTGATTTGATGAACACTTCCACACTAATTTATCAGTATTCAAAAATCTATGTATTTTATCCTGAAATCTTTTAGATCAAAGTATTAATGTTTGCATGGCCATTTAATAAGGTAGATGCCATTGAAGAATCATTGAATTCAAAGCAATAAACATTGGGTTTATAATATGTTAAATATTAAATATATGGATTTTAGATAAAGATCATACTAACAGGAATACCAAAGGGATGTGGAAAGAAAGACTTTTCTAGAAAAGAGATAGCCTGCCTCAAATGCCCTAGTTGTTTGCTTCTGGGAGCTAAAAAGTATAGAAGAACAATATGGTATACAGGAAATGCTACAAACTGTATAATCAAACCTTTGAACCTCCTAGCCACTGACTGTTCTGAACTTGAGTCATTTAATCTGGTCCTCAGTTTTCTTACCTATAAAATGAGGATGATACTTCTTTCTTACTTCATTAGTTTGGGAGAATTAAATAAAATATGTTCTAGGTTGAACAAAAAAAAGAAATGAATAAAATTAGAGATTAGTAATTTATAAGATACCATTAAGCACTCTTATGTACATGTAATGAGTGTGCCAAAAATAGAGAAAAGAAAAGAGCAGAAAAACATGCCAAGAAATGTCTAGTGTACATGTATAATCCCAGCACTTGAGAGCCTGAAGCAGAAGGAATGCTGCAAGTTGAAAGCCAGCCTGTACTACGTAGTGAGTTCAAGGCTTATGTGAACTAAATAGCAAAACCTTATCTCAACCCAGGAAAGAAGGAAGGGAGGCAAGGAGGGAGGAAGGAAAGAAAGGCACAATGAATGCTTAAAATTTGATAAGCAATATTCTACACTCTGAAGAAGTTCAGCAAATCTCAAATAGGAAAAGAAAAAAACGTACAAACAGACATATCTTAATAAAAATACTGGAACCCAAAGGCAGCAAATCTTTGCAGCAATACAGAAAAACAAATTCACTTATTAGGGAACTCCAAAAAGATTAACAATTCACTCTTCATCAGAAACTGTGGCAGTGACTGTGATATAACATTTAAAATGCTCAAAATAAATGTCAAACAAGAATTCTCTATACATTAAAGCTATTTTTCAAAAATTAGGTGAAATAAAACATTCCCACATAAGAAGATGACAGAGGGGGCCTGGCCCTAGCTCAGTTCTTTAAGTGGCTGCTTCCACCAAGCTGTCAGCCTCAGGTGGCTCTAGTTCGATCCCCACAACTCTCCAGCCAGCCAAACAAGCCCTGAGGGCATTCGGAGCAAAAAAAAAAAAAAAAAGCTGAGAGAACTTACTATTAGCAGACCTCACAGAAAATACAAAAGGAAGTTCTTCAAGAGGAAAGCAAGTGACCTCAGACAGTAATTTGAAACTATACACCAAAAAAGAGCAAAGAGATAATTATAAAATAATAAGACTAAATTCATTTTTCCTTTATTCTAACTAATTTAAAAAACAATTGTATAAATCTATATGCATGTAGTTGCATTGCTTTGCCTTTAACATATAATAGTGTCATGTATTTGCCAATAATAGAAGAAGGTAGGTAAAAATAATACTGTGTTTTACTAAAGCAATGACTCTCAAATCCATAGGAACACGCAAAGAAGACAAGACAGGCCAAATAAGAAGATTAGTAATTTTTTAAAAACTGGAAATATATGTAATTGTTTTTTTCTCACAGCTTCTTTAACAGGCATAGAATTATGTTAATTATAATGGAATATTGTTGGGTTTGTAACATGTAGAAATAATATATGTAACTATCATACCACAAAATGTGGAGGGGGCCTGCCCCGTAGCTCAGTTCTTTAAGTGGCTGCTTCAACAAAGCAGTCAGGCTCAGGTTGCTGTGGTTTGATCCCCACAACTCAAGCCAGCCAAACCTGCCATTAGGGCATTCGGCGCAAAAAAAAAACCACAAAATGTGGAGAAAGGAATGTGTTACATAGAAGTAAGATTTCTGCATATCTCTAGTATTTAGTGTGTACATTTTTCCAGTCAAGTTGAGCTAAGATGTATATGGTAAGCCTTAGAACAAATATCTTCAAAATGAAGATACTATTTAAAAATTTAAATTTTACATTAGGCAGTACTTAATGCAAAATATTTCAGATAGAAAACAAAAAGTATAATGATAATTAAATCCACCCATATCAATAATAAAAATAAATGTGAATCGATTAAACTAATCAAGAGGCAAAGATTGTTAGACTAAAAAAAAATTCAACACTTTTTTTTGTCAGAAGCACACTTGAGACTAGAAAGTACAAAAACGTTGAAGATAAAAGAATACAGAACAAGGTTCCATGCAAACAATAACTATAAGTAAAGTGAATTAATGTCAACAAAATAGACTTTAAAACAAAATATTACCAGAGGTAAAGAATCATTTTATAATGATAAAGGGGTCAATCAGGGAAATGTAACAGTTGTAATCAAAACAGCCCCAGAATACATGAAGGAAAAACAAAGTAAATGAATATAGAAATAAACAAGTCTATAAAACCAATTGAAACATTCAGTACGCCATTTTGAATGCTAGAAGAATTAGACAGATGATAAACAAGGAAATAAAAGACTTGAGCGCCCTCTAAGCCACATAGATGGAAAAGACATCTATTGAACGTTCCACCCAACAACATTAAAATACATATTCAAGTGCACATGGAACATCTGCAGAATAGATCATAAACTATAAAACAAGCTTTTATAAGTAGACTGAAATCATGTATGTTTTTGTACCACAAGGAATAAAGTTAAAATCAGTAACAGAAAATTGGGAAACTTGCAAATATGTAGAAATTAGGCACACTCTAAAATGACCAGTAAGTCTGGGAAATTAGTCTTTTGAGATGAGATGAATGAAAATGAAGACAGCATACCAAACTGATTTGATGCAGCTAATGTAAACCCTGCTTACTATGAAAAGTCCAGGCTCAAATGGCTTCTTAAATGAATCAAACATTTAAAAAAATATGATTTCTTCGAAAAGTTGAAGAGCAGGGATCAGTTAAGGCACATACTCTCATGTGGAAAAACCATAAGACTGTGCCCAGAGAAAGAATGATCCGGTATACATGAAGCATCCAAAATTAGCAAATATATAGGGACAGAGGATTAGTGATTGCTTTAGTAGAGTGGGAGGCAAAGTAATGGAAAGGGCTAAGGGTAAGAGCTAAAGTATAGGGGCTTTCTTAGAAGTTGGTGAAAATGCTCTAAAATTTACTGTGCTGATTGTACAACATTATGGATATACTGAAAACCCATCAATTATAATTTAAGTGAGTTGAATGGCATATGGATTACACTTCAATATTACAGTCACAAAAATAGTTGAGTATTATCCAAATGTCCAGTCATCAATAACTTCTGGCACATGCACTTAGTGACATATAGCCATTAAAATAGTGGACTATATCTATAAATTTATTTATATTTTCTGGCCTGTACTCATATCAAGGATTTTGTATTACATTAAAAAATTAGGACTATATAGTATTATATATGTGCGTGATTGTGTGTATATATGTATATGGAATACTTATATATAGTTATATCAGAATAAACTTAGGATAAAGTTGACAAGTATACCAAATTGTAAACTTTTGAAGGTAATAATTGGATTGGCTGAAAAGAACTTTCACTTTGTAAAAGTAAGATGGTGTGATTCAATG
Organism: Octodon degus; assembly: GCF_000260255.1. NCBI lineage: Eukaryota > Metazoa > Chordata > Mammalia > Rodentia > Octodontidae > Octodon > Octodon degus. The sequence goes on from NW_004524897.1 coordinate 528,837, forward strand.
ATTTTTACTTTTTTCAAGTATTTTTTAAATTTTAAAAAAATGTAAATATTTTTGCAGTGACTTGGCTTTCAGAACATTTTTCAGATGCAGTTTGAGAATACCTTCTGACTATACTCAGGACTAACTCCTACTTCTTTGACATACTACTCAGTTAGCATTAACTATCCAGCTTTAATATAGTTTAAGGAGTAAGAAGTAAATAATTCTGGTATGGGTTTTTGCACATGTTACCCAAGAACATATATCTCAGCTGGACTTTCCAGAAGAGACTGTTCCCTGTTAGGTGGGAAAACTCACCTCTGCCTTTTACTCAACCTACAGGCCACTAAAAATAAAGGGCAATACTATGTATGAAAAATACCTTTCCAACTGGTGCATAGATACAGAAACTGTGCTACATCCAGAAAATAAAATTCTATTCAGCAATAAAAATGAACAAACCATACGTGCATCAACTTCAGTGACTCTTAAATGCATTTTGCTAAATAGAAGAACTTAAAAGGATTCTTACTGCTTGACTATTTGTATATTTGCGAGAAAATCAAAACAAGGATGGAGAAAAAACATCAGCAGATAATGGGTATGCCATCAGCTGGCATACTTCTTGACTACAAGGTGGTAGCACAAAGGATTTGTTTTAGTAATATAAATGTTCTATATGGTGGTTGTCATTACCTAAGTGTATGCATTTGTTTAAACTCCAAATTATACACCAAAAGGATTAACTTCACTGTGTAAAATTTTAAATAAAAGCATTTTTAATGAAAGAAAGAAAAATTTGGACAGTCATTTACATTAACTAGTATATGTATTCTAATGTATTATGTGGTCTTTGATTACTGTTGAAAAGTTAAATGCATTTTGCTACTATTCCTTACTTTCTGCCCAAAGGTGAGTAGAAATTATTAGTTTAAAACTTATGCAATATACACATACAAACTCACCATAAAAAAACTGGAAATACATTTCTTATCACAAGGAGCTAATTTCCTTAATATACAATACATACAATGTTTTTAGTGCAACTGTTGCCTTTTATCTGCAGGGGTATATTCCAGGACCCATAGTGGATGCTTGAAACTAATAGTACCAAACCTTGTATGTACTGTGTTTTTTCTTGTATGCCCAGTGCCATTGCCATACAATTCTAGAGTTTATCTGTCTTGCATTTAATGCTCTTGTGTTTCAGTTTGCTCTTTGGGACTATAATGAAATAAAATAAGGATTATTTGTACACAAGCATTGTGATACTGTGGCAGTCAATCTGATAGCTGAGAGAGGTACTAAGGAAATAACTGTTAGGTAAGATACAGCATGGATATCTTGGCAAAGGGATCATTCACATCACAGAGTGGAATGATGTGAAGTTTTATCATATTACTCAGAAAAGTACATAATTTTAAAGGTATGAATTAGTCTGAGGTTGTGGTTACATGGTAACACCCTTGCCCAGCATTTATGAGGCCATGGGTTCTATCCCCAGCACTGGGGAAAATATATATGAATTATTTATTTCTGGGATTTTCCATGTAATCCCTTCAAACCATGCTTGACTATGAGTAACAAACACTGAGAAGTGAAACCACAGATAAGGTAGAACTGTTTACAAAATCAATAGAAAAATTTGGAAGTATGTAATAAAATATTAAAAAATACAAGTGACTAACAAATTTCAGATCAGTAATATAAACTAGGGAAATCTGTGCTCTGTGTATTTATGTGTTACTGGGGATCAAACTCAGATGCTCTACTACTAAACTAGATCCCCATCTTTATTTTTTTACATTTTGAGACATGATATCATTAAGTTACCCCAGGCTGGCCTTGAATTTGGAATTCTTTTGCCATAGCCTCCCAAATAGCTGGGCTTACACAGGCATCACTGCAACCAGCATGAGCTTTTCTCTAAAAACAGATTTACAGAAAATTTGTGAAAATGGTAAGAATTCCTATGTATCCTTTACTCAGCTTTCTGTTAACATCATACTATCAATAGTTATCAAAAATGAAAAACTAATATTGATAAAAACTATTAACTAATAAAGAACTTAGGAATTTTATGAGTCATCTCACTGACATCCTTTTCTTATTCAGGATCAAATCGAGAATCCCACATTGCATTTTGTTATGTCTCCATTTGTTTCTATTTATGACAGTTCTTGGTATATCTTTGAAGAGTACCAGTTGTTTTGTAGAATTTTCCTAACTAGGGTTTTGTAAGATGTTTTCATACTATTAAATTGAAATTTTCACTTTTATTAAAAATATAGGGGCTATGGAGATAGTTTGGTGGTCTAACGGCCTGCCTGGCAAGCACAAGGACCTGGGTTCAGTTCCCAGTACCACATACCGTGCCAGCCCCAGAAACTTGGCACAGCACGCTGGGTGTGTTGGTGCATACCTGTAATCCCAGCGCTGGGGAGGCCGAGTCAGGAGGATCACTATGAGTCTGAGCTGTGTACTGAGACCCTGTACCAAGTAAAGGAAAGAAAGAAAGAAGTGATCTTGTGTCCTTTTTTGTGCAATATATCAAGAAATTCATCATGTTAATCATTTGCCTATGCTATTATATGATGAGTTTCTTAACTATAAAATTAGCTTTGAAGGTCCATTTCTAGTACTTATTTAAAAAAATAGGATTTGTTAAGAAAGTTAGTACCTTAAGAGATTGATATCTGTATGTTGTAAGATTGGCATATGGTATTATCCTTTGGATTTAGGGTCAGCATATCATGCAAAAATATTCTTTGTGAACTCCTAACTAGCTCCCCTGTTATTCATTTTAAAAGAAAGCCCAAACTAAGTTACTAACCAGTCTTAATTTCTTTTATAAACAAATGCCATTATAAATGATGTAACTAAATGATATTAAAACAAGAAATGTCGTTGGCTAAAAAAAAAAATTATCCTCTTTACAATTATTTAAGGTTCCCCATAAGATGGAAATTTATTGTGGCCATTTAAATATCCTGCTTGTTTTTGTACTCTTTCCCAATTTTATTTATTTATTTATTT
>NW_004524897.1:532771-541093 GCF_000260255.1 Octodon degus
ACTCACATGGAGAGAAAACATTCTCTCAGGCTTTCACAGAGAGCACATTGGCCAAGCAATGGCCGTGACTCATCCACATGGCTGACACTGAAAAACGGTCTACAGTCTGAGGTACAGGATCTCAGGAAAAATCCTGAGGGGATTTCACTGACCTTATCACACCCAAAAGTTGCAACTCTTATGGCATAGGTCTTGATTTATCTTTGTCTTAACCATCCAGCAGAAAAGTATAAAAATGAAGCCTAAGAAGTAAAGCCATGCTGTTATGTTGAGCTGTAGGGGGACTCAAGTCAACAATTTCTGACATTGCCAGTGAAGAGGAAGACCCAATACTATTATGGACTACAGGGCTCTTTTAGAATATTTTGCTGAGTTAACACACCTATAGTATTCAAATGATGGAACTAAATAAAAAAGGGGATACAGATGAATGTCCATTTTGTATCTGTGTATTCAAAGTGGTTAGGATAGATATATAGTTACATTCTCTTAATGAATAGAGCGATTTGTTCTAATGGTGTTTGTAAATAGGATATCAAGTCCGTATCTTGTACAGCAATTAACCACTAGGAAGAATGTATGCAATGTGTTAATTATTGAAACTGTCCTACCAATTTGGTTGGAAACTGTCATTCCTATTTGTTTCTCAATAAAATTATGGAAAAAGAAAGGAACGAGAGATCTTTAAAAAAATGTTCTCATTGTTTACAAATTCAACTTCTCTGAGCTCCTTTCATCATTTATATATTAGATTATAATCTCTTTACAAAAATTTCTTTAAGTTTATTATAAACAATTTTGTTTTGTTTTTAAAGCCTATATAAATTTATAGCCTCTGGCTTGCATAGTTGATGACACATAGTTCCCTCCTCTAATTTTAGTATATTTCTCTCCTTTGCTTTGTCACAGTGCATTTCAGATGTCTCAAATCCTGACCTAAAGCACTACACTTGGAAAAATTTATGAATATGAACAAAACTACACCTAGACTGATTATCTTTTGATTTTGGTTAGTTAACACAAAAAGGACAGATTTTACAACTGATAAAGCTTTTAAAGATAATCTTTACTTCAGTTTAATAAAAGTAAATAATCAGAATAAAATTGTTTTCCATTGTAAGGAGTTAAATGCTTCAAAAAGTCATTAAATAATAGGTGTTAAAACTGTTGTCAGCAACTCTGAGCCTAACAGCTAAATGCCTAACTTTTGCCAATTAAAAATAAAGTAAAATTTGTCTCTAAAAATGTCTCATTCACCATACATTAGCAGCTCTTCTACAGAACAAATAAGGTGAAATTGGTATGAGCCAAATAATTTAATTCTTTGACCATGATAAAAAAAAGTGGGGCTGACCAAATAGCTCAGTGGATTAAAGCACCTGCAAGCAGGTGCAGGGATCAAGGTTCAGTCCCCGGTCTGCATTGCCAGCCCCGCCCCTGAGGCGTGCTGAGACAGTGATTGAGAGGGCTGTGGTGCACACCCGTAATCCCAGCGTTTGGGAGGCTATGAACAGTTGGATCACTGCAAGTCCAATCTAGTAGTGAAACCCTGAATACCCTGTAGACCCTTCCCTAAAATACAAAAGAAAAAACAGTATTCCAATGGTAATATCAAATTTTCCCTGAGAGTCTGACCCCTTTCCCTTTCTATTTATACCTGGATCTGATGTCATGTAGCCATACATGTTTCCATTTTGAACCATGTTAGCTCTTCTGTTTTGCTTCTCAAGAATACCAACCTTGCTTCACATCTCTGAAATTTAGGATAAATGTCCTGCATTTACCGGAGTGCTTCTTCATGGCAACAACCACTACTGTAGAGTTTACCTAGTTATAGTCCTGGTCCATGCTGCTATGTAGATGACACCAGTTGTTGCCATAAATATGGAAAATAGACACTGGTGTACACTCTGGATAGGTGTGTAAATAAGTATAAAATTTTAGGATGGTAATTTGACAATACATATTAACAATTTCAATGTACAGATCTAGAAAATCTCTTATGTATATATTATCTAGAAATGTGTGCTTAAAGATATATGCACGCAAGTATAGCATTGTAATAACAAATTGGAAAAAGACCAATAGGGGATTGACTAGTTGAATAAATTATGCCATACAATATGTTATCAATCAGATAAAATCATCTTCATTGTTATGAGCTGTTTGTGATTCCCCCAAATTCATATGTTGAAATTATACACCTCCAACCCTTTTGTGATGCTGTGGGACCTCTAAGGAGATGAAAGTAGAGTGCTAACAGATAGGGTTAATGCCCTGATAAAATAGAACTCTGATCACACTCATAATATTTCTGCCATATAAGAATACAGGGAGAATTCAGCAATCTTCAACTTACTGAAAACCTTCACCATCACCTGACCATGAGGGTACCTTCCTCTTAGTTGTACAACCTCTAATACTGTGAGAATTAAATCCTATTTACTTATAAACCACCCAGTCTATGATAGTTTCTTTTTTAAAAATTCATTTTATTGAGAAAAAAAAATAAAATAGCAGTGGAACAGTTTCAAAACAGGTTAGTAAGGCAGTTACAATAATTGATGCATTGCATTTTGTCTTTGTAGTAGTTATTCAGAGGACAAGATGCAGACATGATATCTTGTCTAAAACATTAGTACAAACCTTTCTTCTCAATGAATGTTAAGCTTAACGGCCTCAGTAACAGGGTAATACTGTCATTAAGCTTCTCTTCTGGATGTTTAAGAACTAAAGTTGGCAGCCCAAAAATTAGAGTGATGGGCTAAAATGGTAGCCAATATTTTGGCCCTAACCAATCAAGGTCAGTGAGGACTCAGGACATAAGAGAACCTCTGCTCTGACGCCCTGTAACTAAGTGGTCTTTCAATTTTCTGATACTTTCCTATGTAGCAGCCTGAATTGAGACATTTGACATTTTCATCACATGGAGTACTTCTACTTTTATTCAGGCCTAAACTATAGCCTGTTGTACTTAATATATTAGGATGGTGGTTGAGGGCATGTAATTTAATACTTCCAGTGTATTACCATTTATGAGCTGTATGACAATTTAAATCTCAATATCTCTTACCATTCTCATTTCTAAAATGAGGGTAATAATAGTGTCTACATTGCAGGATTACAAGGATTATGAATACAAATGATGTGTTTTGGGTAGTTTCCAGAAGATAGTAAGAGTTCAATAGATGTGACATTTTTATCACTGGGTGAAATGTCCTTGATTCTGTCAAAAAGATCTACTTCATTTCTTGCAATTTACCTCCATCTATCCTTTTCTTCCTCTTCCTCTCTCTCAACCTTTTCCTTCTCTGCCCCTCATCATGTCCCTCTCTTTCTACACCTTCACTCTACATATATTTCATTCTTGTTGGCATATGCACATATCTTGGATGTCTAATTTACAATGACAGTGATCATAATGAGAAACATGGTTAGTGACTGTACAGCAGATACAGATAAAAATATAGAGAATCTTAGGAAAATTATGGAAACTATGGATGCCCAACATAGGAAAGAAATTGAATCCACAAAATAAATTCAGATATCTTGTAAACATTTCGCTGAAGGCATACACAGCAGAATGAGCCAATGTGAGGACAGAATCTCAGACATAGAAGACCAAATTATAGTTAGTGATCATAAGATTTAAAAATGGAAAGGAACCACAGAAAATCAATTTAGCCACTGCTAGATGATACAAAGAAGAGAATAATGATTAAAGTAAATTATAAAGGCAGGAGATAGCACAAATGACATTAAAAGAAACTATTCATAGAATTAATTACACAAAATTTCTCAGGCAGAGAGAAAGAATTTGACATACAGACTGTGTAGGATGTTGCTTCCCTAATTCATTCTCTCTCTCTCTCTCTCTCTCTCTCTCTCTCTCTCTCTCTCTCTCTCTCTCTGGAATAACCAGGGCTAGTTATTCTCTTAATGAGTGTGTTATTTGTGTACAGAAATGTTATTGATTTTTGAGTGCTACTTTGATACAGCTACATTATTGAGTCTAGTTATTAAATCTAAAAGTCTTTTGGTGGAACTTTTAGGATCTTCTATGTAGAGCGTCACATCATCTGCAAATAATGATACATTAGTAGACTTGATGAGGTCCCACATTTTCCTAAGGTTGTTGTCATTTTTCTTCATTCTTTGTTCTTTTTGAATTTTCACACAGGATAATCTTAAACTATGTTCACATTCACTGATTCTAATGTCTGTTCAAATCTAATTTGTGCCCCTCTTGGTTTTTTAAAATTTTCAGTTAGAATTTTAAACTCTACCATTTCTATTTGGTTTCTCTGTATAATTTTTCTCTAATTAATGATATTCTATAATGAAACTGACTTAAATTCTTTAGACATAGTTTCCTGAATATATTTGAAATGGCTTATTTATAATCCTTGTCCCATAGCTTCTCTTTGCTACACTTTTACCCTATGCACTTTCATATTTGGATCTTCTATTTCATCCCTTTTTAAAAATTTTATTTCAAAGAGTAATAACAAATAATAGAAACAAAGACAAAAACAGAGTAGTAAGCAACAGTGAACATGATACAGTTTCAAAACTAAAATAACAAGTTAATGGTTATTATATTACATATTTTCATCATCAAATCTTGTTCAGATTAACATATATATGTGTGTGTGTGTGTGTGTGTGTGTGTGTTATATATATCTCTGTTGGCCAAATAATTTAAAAATGCATATTTTCTATAAATTCTATCTTTTTCTTGTCCTTTTTTCCTTCATATTTGTAGAATTTATTTTGAAGAGAGAATATTAATTGATAAGACATTAGAAATGGTTCACATTTAGGCGAACAGGATAGGTATTTTACTGGATTTTATATTTCACTTTGCTGTCTTTGATGTAGTTGCTCAGATTATAGATAATAGCATATAGAGTTAGGCAACAAGAGAATTTTAAACATTAACTGCCACTTTCAAAAAACTGATGGCATTTAGGCAGACTTGGGCCGGGGTTTGATTCCCCATGTGCCTTGCTGGCCCCACCCCCTGGGGCACACTAACACAGGGATTGAGACTGGGAATGGTGGTGAATGCCTGTAATCCCAGCACTTGGGAGGCTGAAAAAAGGAGTATCATTACAAGTCCGATCTTTGTAGTGAGACCCTGTAGACTCTGTACTAAAATCAAAAAAATAAACAAAAAAAGATGGAAATAAGTACTACAATTATCTCAGCTAGCCCAAAAATATACTTGCATGATTTTTCCCCTTCTTTTCCTATCTCTTCCTTCCCTCATTTTTATGGTTTATTTCTTATATTCAGGTTGTTTCCATTTTACTATATCTATTATTCCTTTCAGATATTATTTACTCTTTCAAGTTCTCACACTTAGGGAGACAATGTGGTATTTACACATGTGGATCTGATTTATTTCACTTATCAGTATAGACTCTAGTTGCATCCATTTACCTATAAAGGCTTCAAGTTTGTCTTTCTTTATAGATGAGTAATATTCCATTTTATAAAAATACCACATCTTTGTTATTCATTCCTCAGGTGAAGGGCACTTTTGTTGTTTCAAAGATTTGGCTGTGACAAATCGTGCTGCTATAAACATGGGTGCACGCATATCATTGTGGTATGATGTTTTCAGTCCTTTTGGAAAAATACCAGGAAGTGGAATAGCTGAGTTAAATGGGACCTCCAATACTAGTTTTCTGAGCAGTCTCCACAGATTTCCATAGTGGTTGTACCAGTCTAAATTCCCAGCAACAGTTGAGAAGAGTTCCTTTTCCCCACAGCCTCTACACCATTTTTTATTAGTTGATTTCTTTATGACAGACTTTCATTCTGGGGTGAGATACTATCTCAATGTTGTTTTAATTTGAATTTCTCAAATGACTAGTCATATGGAACATTTTTTCATTTATTTATTTGCCATTTATATTTCTTCCTCTGAGAAATGTCTATTTATCTCAGATGCCAATTTTTGGATTGGGTCTCTGAATTTTGGGGGCCTGACTTTTGTTAGTTCTTTATATATTTTATATAGAGATCCTTTTGATACAGGGAGAAAAACTGGTCTCGGGTGGGTGACCTCCAAACAATATAGGGAACCTCCAAATGACATAGGGAAAAACGATCTCTGGACCTGACCTACATGAGTTCGTGTTCTCTAAAACCGGAGAATGAATTTTATGAACAAACAGAGGTCATGAGCAGAATATATTTATTGAGAGAAAGATAGCTCCTGTCTGAGAGAGGGACAGGAGGGGGGCCCGAGTGGGTAGTTACCCTGGGAAGTTGTCTCTTCCCGGGACTTTTATATAGGAAAACCATGTGGTGAGGCAGGTCTAAGGTGGTGGAGAAGACATGAGAACTTGCTTAGTTTGGCATGAGGTGGGACAAAACTATGGTCAACCAATGAGATTACAAGCACCATTGCTCAGGTAAAATTGATTAAATCCAGTACCAAATGGAGAAGCAAGTCACATAGCAAGCAGGCATGAATAAGGGACAGGGACTCTTTCAGTTGGGGGTTGGGCTAGTGACTCACTTGGGCTCTTTAAAGGTGATTGATACCTATTTAGAATATCAATCCCTGATGCCCATCCCTAGGGAAATATGTAGCTGTTTTCCTCTTTTTGTCTTGGTCATGAGGTGTGGCCCATATGGTGTGTGTGTCTCTTCCAAGTTGCAAAGTCACCTTGTCTTCCATATTGTCTCCTTGAGGGCCTGACCCTGTCTAACTGCCTATAATATTTCTATCTAACTCAGCTGCCTACAACGCTTCGAGTGATTGTTAAGATCTTTTCCCAAATCGTGAGTTGTCTTTTCACTTTGTTGATTTCTTTTGATATGCAGAAACTTCTCAATAACATGAGATCCTAGTTTTTGATTCTTTGAAGTATTTCCCATGCAGTTTGGTTTTGGTTCATGAATTTTCTTCCTACCCATATATCTTCAAGATTTCTACCTAATTTCTCTTCCAGTAGAGTTAGTATTTCTGTTTTAATGTTTAGATCTCTAATCCATTTTGACTTTAGTGCATGATGATAGACCCGGGTCTAATTTTAGTTTTCAGCATGTAGAGAGCTACTATTTCCAACACCATTTGTTAAAGAGACTATCTTTCTTCCAGTGAATATGTTTTGCCCCTTTGTCAAGTATAAGTTGGCTAAGTGTGTTTGTAGTTGTATCTGCATTTTCTAATCTGTTTTATTGATCCTCATGTCTTTTTTTTGGCCAGTATCATGCTGATTTTATCACAGTAGCTTTGTAGTATAATTTCAAGTCATGGATTGTAATACCTCCTGCCTTGCCTTTGTTGCCCAGGATTGCTTTTGTAGTCTAGATCTTGTTATCTGTCTAGAGGAATGCTATTAATTTCTGGGTGTTGACTTTGTATCCTGCTGTGCTATTGAATTCAGTTATTAATTCTAGGAATTTCTTGATGGAGTTTTTGGGTCTTCCATGTAGAGTATCTTGTCTCCTGCAAATAATAATAGTTTAACTTCTTCCATACCTATTCTTATTACTTTTATTTCTCTCTTTTATCTAATCACTCTGAGTAATGTTTCCAGAACCATACTGAATAGGAGTGGTGATAGTGCACATTCTGATCTTGTACCTAATTTGAGAGTAAAAGCTTTCAGTTTTTCTCTACTTAGGATGATGTTGCCTGCTGGTTTGTCATAGATGGCTATTATCAGATTGAGGTAGAGACCATCTATGCCAATTTTTTGTAGGACTTTGATCATGAATGAGTGCAGTACTTTGTCAAAAGATTTTTCTGCATCTATTGAGAGTAGCATGTGGATTTGTTTTTGACTCTATTAATAAAGTGTATTAAAAAACCAAAATTGATTTGGATATTGTAGGTCTCTTCTGGCTCCAGATGAATTTCTGAAATTTTTTTCTAGATCAGGGAGGTGTAGCAATAGTATTTTAATTGCAACTGCATTGAATCTGTACAACAATTTTGGGATTATGGCCATTTTCACAATGTTAATTCTTCCTACCCAGGAATAAGGAATATCTTTTCATTTTCTGAAATTCTGGCCTGCAATATTCAAAGAGAGAATCAAAAAATGGGCATCTGAGATAAATATACACTTCACAAATGAAGAGATACAAATTGCACATAAATATATGAAAAAATGTTCAACATCACTGGTCATTTAAGAGATGCAAATGATGCTGAGATACCATCTTATGTCAAAAAGAATGGCTGTCAAGAAGTCAAACAATAACAAATGCTAGAGGGCTGGAGAGATGGCTCAGTGGTCTAAAGCACCTACTTAGAACAAGCTTGGCAAGGCATCAGGGACCGCGGTTCAATCCCCC
>NW_004524897.1:544462-550751 GCF_000260255.1 Octodon degus
CTGGGCCTGTACTCTGGGTCTGTTCAGGATCCCGCCAGGCCCTTGGTCGTCTCACTCACTGGCCGGGACTGCGTTCTAGGTCTGTTCAGGTTCCGGAAGGCCCTCGGTGGTCTCACTCACTGGCCGGGCCTGTGCTCTGGGTCGTCTCACTCACTCCCCGGGCCTGCGCTCTGGGTCTGTTCAGGATCCCGCAGGTCCTGGGTCATCTCACTCACTGGCCGGGCCTGCACTCTGGGTCTCTATTTCTCAAATTTTTAACCTACTGTATGTTCCAACAAATAAAAAATAATTAAAAGATAATAAAAACAAAGGACATGAAAAAGCAGTCCAACAGCTGTTAGATGATGCAAAGAAGAATAACAAAAGATTGATCATTTGTATGACAACCTGAAAGAGAAAATGAAATCTGAAGCATACAATAGACAGTGGAAAAAGAAAATGGACTTATTCAAAAGGAAAGAGTTACTGAGTTGAGGAGAAGGACAGAAGGAGTGAGGGAAGATTTATCTATGTATGTAAGCATGGTGGTTTGGACAACTGTACTGTGCATTTCTGATGGTCTATGGAAAGGAGCAGATAATTTTTTTGGTCTCATTTTTTTTCCAATTGTTCCTCCTTTTTCTCTTCTTAATATTTTATACATTTCTTTTTTGTTTGTTTTTCCAATTTTACATGCATATATCTGTTAATATGAATAACTGGTTGGAAGACATTATGTATTAGAAAAAATACTGTGAAATTCATTTTGCTTGGTTAAGTGAAATTCTGTATCAATTGTAATTTTTCTGTTTTAATACTATTTTGTACTCTCTTTAAAACATAAAAAAAAAATTTAAAAGAAATCATGACAGAAAAATTCCCAAGCATGGGAAAATAATTTGATATATAGTTAAGTGAGGTATATAAAACCCTCATGTATCCATGATCCAAAATATCTATGTCAAGGCATATAAAAGTCAAGATTTAAGAAATTTAACATATGACCAAATGTTAAATGTGGTTAGGGATTGAAACAAATCGCCTATAACAGGAAAGCCTATCAGGATCACAACAACTTCTCAACACAAACCCTTAAGGCAAAGAAAGCTTGGAGTGAATTATTTCAAGCCCTACACAAAAACAAACTCCAACCCAGATTAATGTACTCCACCAAAATATCTTTCAAAATTTATAGAAAAATAAGATATCTAAAGAAATTCATGACCACTAAACCAGCACTACAGAATTTTCTGAAAGACATTCTAGAAAGAGATAATGAAGGCTCCAACTCGATGAACTCCACCACAACGAAACTAGCAGGCAAGACAATAAACTAAACAAAGGGGATCAAAAGGGAACGAACACCTGGACCAAAAAAAAAAACAAAACATGAAAAGGAGGTCAATAAACATCAGTTATAATCAGTAATACAAATAGTCTCACTTCACCAAGAAAAAGAAACAGATAAGTTCAATGGATCAAGAAACATGATACAGGCCAGATGTGGTAGCACCCATGTATAATCGCAGTACTCAGGGGGCTGAAGCAGGAGGATCACTGTGAGTTAGAGTAAAGCCTCGGCTACAAAGTGAGTTGAAGGCCACACTGAACTGCATAGTGAAAGTATGTCTCAAAAAGATGAATCAAGCAAAACATAAGAAACAAGACTCAACAATATGGTGCACATCAGAAAAACATGTAACTCAAAAAGAAATTCAAGGGGCCAGGGAGATAGCTCAGTGGAATAAGCACTTCCCTGGCAAGGGCAAGGGCCTGAGTTTAATCCCTGGTTCTGCTAAAAATAAAAAAAAAATCAAAAAGACATTTATAGATTGAAAGTCAAAGGATGAAAAACACTACTCCAAGTGAGAGGAACTAAGGGAAAAACAGGGATTTCTAATCTATTTGCAGTCAATGTAGATTTCAAGCCAAGACTGATCCAGAGAGATAAAGAAGATCACTCTATTTTTGTTAAGGGAGCAATTGAAGAGGAAAAAATAATCATCATCAATATATACACACCAAATAACAGTGCATCCAACTATATAAAGCAAATGTTAATGGATATGAAAGATCAAATAAGCACTAATACAGTTGTAATGGGGTCCATAATACCCACTGTCACAACTAGACCAACTAGAGAAAAAGAATCTACAAAGAAAAATCAGAACTGAAATTTCACCAATTAAGACTTTTAAAAGGCCAATAAATCAAAGGCTTGGTTCTCTGAAAGACTAAATAAAATTAACAAAGCTTATCAAAAAAGGGGGGGCTGGGGAGATAGCTCAGTAGAATAAGTGCTTGCCTGGCAAGCAGAAGGGCCTGAGTTCAATTCCCGGTTCCGCAAAAAAAAAAAAAAAAAAAAAATTCAAATTGATATAATTAGGAATATAATGTGAAATCACAGCAGATCATGTAAAAATCCAGATTATCAGTTCTACAAAGATCATGAACACAGATGAAATGGATAGATTCCTAGATTCAAATTAATTACCAAAAATGAATCAAGTAGATAAAAAACTAAATCAACTCATATTAGCTAATGAACTCGAAGGTGTAATTAAAACTATGCTAACAGACAAGAGCCCTGGTCCAGACAGATTCACTGTTGAATTCTACAAGGAATTTAGACAAGATCCAATGCCACCACTCCTCAAACTCTGTAATGAAATTGAAAGGGAAGCAGTGCTCCCAAAGTCATTCCTGGAAGCAAGCATTACCTTGATACCAAAACCAGAGAAGGACCCATCTGAAACAAAGAGGGCAATCTCACTAGTGAACAAAGATGCAAAAGTCCTTAATAAGGTACTGGCAAACAAAATGCAGCATATCATGAAGGAGACCATACATCGTGACCAAGTAGGGTTCACACAAGTGATGCATGGATGGTTCAACATATGCAAATTAATAAATGTGATACACCATATTAACAGAGCTGAGGACAAAAAACACACGACCATCTCAGTAGATGCAGAAATGGCATTTAGCAAAGTCTAAAACCCACTTGTGATTTTTAAAAACCCTAAAGAAAATTGGAATAAGAAGTCTTTATCTCGATCTGATGCAAATAATCTGTGATAAATTGGGCCTGGGGAGATAGCTCAGTAGAATAAATGCCTGCCTGGCAAGCGCAGGGTCCTGAGTTCAATCCCTGCTATTGAAAAAAAAAAAAAGATAAGGTTTCTTGAAAGCAAAGATTAGTATTCAGTTATTTGTCCAATATTGCATAATTATGTCTGTCAATCTGAGCAACAGATTTGACAATAAAAATAGTATAACAATCATTAATTAGATATTCTTGTCTTGAAAATCTGTAACATATGCATTGTTGTACATTGCCTGGTTTCTATCTTTGTTTCTGCTATTTATGTTTAGTCTTCAACATAAAATTAAATCAAATTTTAAAAAGAAAAAAACCAAAGAAATCTGTGATAAACTAATAGCCAACATCAATCTTATTGTCAAAAAACTGAAATCTTTCACTTTAAAATCAAGAATAAGACAAGAATGTTGACTATCACCATTCTAATTCAATGTAGTTCTGAAAATATTAGTCAGAGCAATTAGACAAGATAAAGAAATTAAAGGAATGAAAATAGGAAATTCAAGTTAAATTATCATTATTTGTAGATGATATGCTACTCTACATAGAGAACCATAAAAACTCCACAAAAAGATTTCTGAATTTTGATAACCAAATTCAATGATGTAGCTGGATACAAAGTCAAAACTCAAAAATGAATAGCATTTCTTAACATATACAACAAAATCACTGAGAGAGAAATTATGGAAGCAATACCTTTCACCATAACATACAAAAAGTGAATTAGTTAGGAATCAAGCTAACAAAGGAAGTAAGAAAAATTCACATGGAGAACTATAGTACTCTTCAAGAGGACATCAGAAAATGGAAAGATATCCTTGCTCTTGGGTTGGAAGATACATTATATTGAAAATTATCACACTTTCAAAATTGTTATACATATTTAATGTAATCCCAAGTAAAATACAAATACAGTATGGTACAGAAGTATAAAAAACAATCTTAAAATTCATTTTGAACCAGAAGAAACATGGAATAGCAAAAGAAATATTGCACAACAGAGACAAGTCAGGAAGTGCCAAAATCTCTGACCTGAAATTAATCATACTACAAAGGTACCATGATAGATAGGGTAATAAGAAAATATGGGTTTTTAAAAAATACAATGGAATACTACTCTGCCACAAAGGATAACCTTGAGAAATTTCTAAGTAGATGGATGCACCTTGAAACCTTACTGTTAAGTGAAATAAATTAGAACTCACATAAGTAAATATTGCACTGTTTCTCTAGTGTGAGAAACTGAAAGTGTAAATAAGGACCAAAACATATAACACATATTTGAAGTAGTAAGAAAATATCCAATCAGGTAATGGAACTTGAAAGTGACAGGAGAAAAATTTAAGGAATTTTAAAATTTTAAAGGAAGGAATAGAAAACTTTGAGAAACACATGAAAAAGGTAAAAATGGAAATAAAAGGTTTTATGAATAAGGAGAAGGATTAAAGGAAGGGTAATGAAATGGGAAAAAAGAATCAAGCTATATCATATACAGGTACAAATTACTTATGTTGAATATAACATCATGTATGTATAACATGTAACAATAAAAATCAATTTCATCTTTGAAAAAAGAGCTAGTAGAAGATTTCAGAAAATGGAAAATATTCCTTGCTCCTTGATAGGAAGAACAAACATTATGAAGATGTCCATACTCCCAAAATTGTTGTACCATTTTCATGCAATCCCTATCAAACTACCACCAACATATCTCACAGACCTAGAGAAATCACCCCTAAAATTTATTTGGAACCAAAAGACACCTAGAATAGCAAAGGCAATCATGGACAACAAAAACAAGGCAGGAGGCATTACAATTCCTGACTTAAAATTATACTATAAAGCTACTGTGATAAAACCAGCATGGTATTGGCAAAAAAAAACCCAGACTTGAATAGCAATGGAATAAATTAGAAGATACAAAATCCTCTACAAACACACTCAGCCACCTTATCTTTGACAAAAGGGCCAAACATACTCATTGGAAGAAAGATAGTGTGTTTAATAAATGGTGCTGCAAAAAACTGGCTCTCTACATGCTGAAAACTACAACTTGACCCAGGTATATCACCATGCACTAAGCTAAATTCAAAATGGATTAAAGATCTAAACATTAAAACAGAAACACTAAATCTCCTGGAAGAGAAAGTAAAAGGAATTCTTGAAGACATACGGGTAGGCAAAGAGTTAATGAACAAAAGTCAAATTGCATGGGTAATACTTGAAAGAAATAACAACTGGGCACTCCTTTTATTGAGAAGTTTTTGCACATCAAAACAAATTACCAACAAAGTGAAAAGACAACTGACAAATTTGGAAAAAATTTTCATGAAGATTCCACAGCACCTCCCCCACCTTGCCCACCAAGTAGGAATTTCTGCCATGTTCCGAGAACCCCCAGAACCAGTCCTAGAGCAGATCCAGTGAGTGTGTGGGAGAGCTTCTTACTACCCTGCACTGGCGGGACCTACTACTGGTCCCAGCCCAGGCGCGGGGTGGGTGAGACCCTCTTCCACCCCCTTGGAATGCCCTCCACCACTCCACAACACCTCCTCCACCCCGCGCGCCAAGTAGGAATTTCTGCCCCATTCTGGGAATCCCAAGACCCAGTCCTATCCCAGACCCAATGAGTGTGTGGAAGAGCTGCCTCTCTCCTCTACTCCACCTTGTCCCCTCCAGGCTCACCTCAGGCCTAGCATACAGGGCTGGGGTGTAACCCTGCAACTGCAATCCCTGCAGAGAGTGTAGAGGATATAACCACCCAGCTAGTCCATGAGCAGAAAATTTTGCCACAGGGGCACAACAGGTTCACCCTCAATGACAGCAGCAGGAAGGAGCTGAGAACAGCAGCCAGACCCAAGCCAGGGACAGCTGGATAAAACCAAACTATGTAGATCAGCACCTGAACTTCAGTACGTGCTAAGGTTATAACTACAACGATGATCTACAACAAAGGTCAGAAGACAGTGCTACACAAAATGACGAATAGGAACAAAATGCAACCTCAGAACCCAAGCACACCTGCAACAAGTGCAGAGGACACTAACACAGAACAAATTGGGAATCACACAGCTGAAAGCAATGAATCAATGGCTTCTGAAATAAAAAAAAACAGCTGTAGAAAGGTATAGAGGAACTCAGATTGGAAAAAAACAAGAAATCCCTGAATTAATAACATCTGCACTGACCAAAAAGCTACAACTCTTG
>NW_004524897.1:550851-563975 GCF_000260255.1 Octodon degus
AAAAAAAAAACAAATGCTAGAGAGGTTGTGAGGATAAAGGAACCTTTCTCCACTTTTGGTGGGAGTGCAAACTGGTACAACCATTATGGAAAACAGTATGAAGATTCCTCAAAAAGCTAGGATTAGGTGTCAGTAAGATAGCTCAGTGGTCTAAACCACCTGCATAGGCAAGCTTAAAACAAGCTTAGGCAGGCACAGGCGGCCTCAGTTCAATCACTGGCAACACATGCTGTACCAGCCCTGCCCTCAAGACAGCTGTTCCTCTACTAGGTATTTTTCCAAAAGAACTGAAATCATCATACTACAGTGATACCTATGCACCCATGTGTTAGGAGTGCAATTTGTCATAGCTACCTCTTGGAAACAACCCAAATGCCCATGAACTAAAGAATGGATTTTAAAAAAAGATATGGTATTTTTACACAATGGCATATTATTCAGCTATAAAAAAGATAAAGTTGAGGCTTTTGTAGATAAATGTATACAACTAGAGACAGTATTTGTAAGTGAAATAAATAATACACACATGTTCAAGCATTGTATGAGAACCTGAAAGAGTAAATAAAATCTCAAAGGTACAATAAATACTGTGAAAGGGAAAGAATTTGTTCAATAGGAAGGAAAAAATGGAGTGAAGAAAAGGACAAAAGATAACAGGGGGAAAATATATATATATGCAGGATAATTTAGATAATTGTACTGATGATTTCTGTTGGTCTTTTGAAAGAAGTTAATCCTTAAAATCTTTTTGTTTTTATTCTTTCTTTCTCTTTTTAATTTCTTATAACTTTTTTTAAAATCAATTTTCAACATTTACATCTGGTAACCTAAACAAATAATTTGAAGATAACATCATGCAGTACAGCAACCATTGTTGAATTCCTATTACTTTGTTTGGTGAATTTTGTAATGTATCTAATGTTGTTTTATTACAATTTTTGTATTCTTTATAAAAATAAAAAAAATTTTAAAAGAAAATGAAAAGATATTCCTTGCTCATCATTATGAAGAAACAATATTGTGATAATGTCCATACTCTCAAAACTGTTATAAAGATTTAATACAATTCCAATGAAAATACTATTATCATACCTCTCACAGCTCAGGAAACCATCCCTAAAATTCATCTTGAACCAGAAGAGACCTAAAATATCAAGGGCATTCCTGGGCTACATAGGCAAATCAGGAAGCATCACAATTCCTGACTTGAAACTGTAAAATAAAGATACTGTGATAAAACCAGTGTGCTAATTCCAGAAAACAAACTTGAAGAACAGTAGAGCAGATTAGAGGGTACAGCCCCAACTAGAAACACATTCAGCCACCTTATCTTTGACAAATTGCCTAAGCATGTTCACTGGAAAAAAGAGTCCCTTTAATAAGTGGTGCTGGAAAAACTTGCTCTCTTACTTATTGAAAATAACTAGACTCTGATCCATATCTATCACCATGTACTAAACTATAATCAAAATGGACTAAAGATCTAAATATAAAACAGAAACAATAACTCTATTGAAAAGGATTTTTGTTTTGATGGCTCAGGCTGCCTTAAGGGCAGGTATGGTAAGGCATGAGGACTTGGGGATTGAACCACGGTATCCTGTGTCTGACTGTATTTGCATAAGCAGGCGCTTGAATAACTGAGCTAACCGGCAAACCCCCTCCCCCCGCCGCCAATAATCACTGGAAGAGAAAATAAGTAGAAATCTTGAAGTCAAAAGGATAGTCAGAGAATTCATGAACAAAACATATACTTCACAGGAAGTACTTCAGAGAGTAAACAACTTGGATGTCATCTTATTAAAAATCTTTTGCATATAAAAAGAAATCACTAGCAGAGTAAAAAGAAAACCCATAGATTAAAAAATATGTAGTCAAAGATAAGGTGGCTGAGTATGTTTCTAGTTGGGGATGCATCTTCTAATCTGTTCCACTGATCCTTGGGTACGTTTTCTGGAAGTAACATGCTAAGACAAGGGACTTCTACCACTTTTACCTAAACAAAAGAACTGAAAAAAATCAAGACCCCCAAATTCAAAGATCTAATTAAAAATGCGCACCTAAAATGAATGTTTTCAAATGAAGAAACACAAATAGCAAATAAATACATTAAACCAGAAGCACCCTGAAAGTCATGGAAATTTAAAGTGTAGGCTTGCTGGGATTATCCACCACCCCACCATACTTTTGTTGTTACCTTGCTGGGATCAACCAGCAAGATGGATCTGCGCTGTCTGCTTCCTCTGTCTAACAGTGACAGTGCAGTGTCCTGAAGTGGACATATTCTTTTTCTTCACCTTTTTGTTTTTCTTATTTTTGTTTTTATCTGATTGTGAATATTGTCACTAGTATTTTTTTGTTTCTGTTTGGGTCTGCTCTTCATTTTGTTTCTTTCTTCTTTCCCTCCTGTCTTCACCACTTTGCCAAACTTTGCATACACTTTCTTTGTATTCCAGCCTTGTTTTTATTCTCTTTCTCTTCTATCTCTGTTTCCCCCCAGTAACTTTTATATTTTCTTCCTTAATGGTAACATCACTATATTGAGGGGATATTTACTGCATACAATTTTCTGCTGTTTTAGATTTTCTTATGTAACTAGAAATCTTGTTCATATAGTCAAAGGTGGTAAATTAACAGGTACTACAGTTTGTCATTTTTGAGGCTGTTTATGGTTCTTGTTATTACAGAGCTTGTACTACTTTAGTCAAGGTACCATAATTGTCCTAATCAACTGTTTCTCCCTCTATGCCAAGACAGAGATGGCATGAGGTTTATAAACACTAGTAAGGCCAGAGCCAAAGAACCAGGGGCTATGTCATATAGGCAGCAAGTTTTAATCTCCAATAAATCAAAGAGGTCAGGCTGTGCAACAAACTGCAAATACCTGAAAGATGTCTTTGAGAAGTAGTCATTTCCTAAGGATTCTCAATACTAGCAATAAAGCTACACATCATAAAGAATTTACAAGCATCAACCCATGAAATAATCTTTAACAATTAGAAAATGAGAATACTTGGAAGCAAGATGCAACCCCAGAGTTCCACCTCACGAAAGGCAAACCCAGGGGGCAATAAAGTGGAAAAATTCAAAAGTATCCCATCTGAACTCTCTGAGTTGATAATAGTAGAAGTAACAAAATACATGAGGTTTTGAAAAATTCAAATGAGTAGTTCACCTCCTATGAGCCAGCAATGGTGGGCGTTGTTTCATTGTGGCTTATGCTGGGGCTGTCACTTGGGTCTGCATTACTGGAAGTTCTCAAAGAGTACCCCAGCTGCTACTGCAGGGCACATCCAGGTACCAGCAAAGGTTGCTTCTTGGAGGCTGAGACTGCCTGGGCAGAGTCTCTGCTGTGCCAAGGGCTCTCAGCCTTCTCTCTCTGCAGGGAATCTTGCCCAGATAGGCCCTGGGCCACCAAACCCTGTTGGAGACTGGTGCCTAAGGACCATCATGAGTGAACCCCGGTGCTACTTTGGGAGATGCTGTACATTGCATGTGCCATTGCCTTTGTGCTGTACAAGTATGTTTGCAGGTGCAGGAAGACCATGAGTGGGGTGCCCCAGGCAGTAGGCTCCCACGGGGCTGCTATGGTATCAAAAACAAGACATCATTTGCTGACTATAAAGCAAAGTAGTTTCATGCTTTCCCACAGGTGCTTTTGAATTTGTTTTCTTCTTTGGTGGTACTGGGGATTGAACCCAGAGCCGTTGCAGAGCTACATCTCTAAGTTAGGCCATCTTTATTCTTTTAAACAGGGTCTCACCCAGATGCTAAGTTGCCCCTCCTGACTCATTATAAGGACCCAGGGAATGGATATGAAAGCAGCTGATAAATACTGACCATCATATTTAATCTTTCCACAGTCTAATGAAGAGTGATCCTTTGCTTGAGGTCACCCATTTAGTAACCAGTGGAGCTGAGATTACAACCAACTAGTGTCTAACTACTTCAGAGAGGTTCCCAGCAAGGTACAAAACTCAGAACAAGTGATTGATTTGCTGCAGCTACAGTGGATCTAGAATTCAAACCATCAAGCAGTCCCAGGTTCTCCTTGGGAAAGAGACCTTGAAATGTGAGCTAACATTAAATTTTGATGGTTTGAAACTATTGAAATGAGAACTAGTACCACACAGGACTGTATCTTCAGCTCTAATCCTATCACTTGCTTGCTTTAGGAAATAAGAGACTTGAACTTCAATATATGACATTAGAAAATGATCCCAAGTCTATATGATAGGTGAAGGTGAATCTGATTTTTCATTTATTTACCTATTTTTTATTTGAGGCTGGGTCTCACTGGGCAGTCCAGGCAGGCCTCAAATTTGAGGCAATCACCTTGCCTCAGCCTCCTCAGTGCTCTAAGTCTGATTTTAAGGTTAAAATTTCATAAAATTAAACTCAGTTTTTGAATCCAAGCATTGATCAGAAACAACTTACTTAGTAGCAGCTGTAAAAGGAGACATTCTACCTGACGACTATGTAAATTTATTATGTGATGTGAAAACTTCCTAAATCAGTGCTCAGAACAAAGTACCGTGCTTCATCTGCTGATCAGAACACTGGGAGAATTTTATTCTCATCAAGATAGTGCACTTTATGCGCTCAATAAAGAAACTAGAGAAAAACATGAATTGAGCACTAACAAAAAAGATTAAAGATTTTATACCACAGAAGACTGGAGAAGGGATAGGGCTATGGCTCTGTGGTAGAACCCTTGATTAACAGGCAGGAGGCCCCAGATTTTAGCCCCCCCCCACACACACACCGCAGGAAGGAAGGACTATAGCCATTTTCTTCAAATTCCAGAGGAGTTATCATGTTGAAGATACAGACATTATTTGTAAAACACTGATATCTAATCAGCATCATGGAAAGAAGATAAATGAAGAACAGATGGTGACTTTATATATGAACTATCTAGCAATCAGAGCTTTACCAAACTGCAAGAGTTCTTCATCCCTGGAAATGTTTCAGCACTAATCACATGTAGGGCATACTGATATGTTGTGTGAAAAGCTGGATTGGAAATGACTGCGATTATTTGAGCTAAAAACTCAAAAATTTCTCTACCAAAAACTCTGCTTTTCTCTTTACTGGCACTGGAGACAAATGTTAGAGAAGAAACTTGCTGCTGTAATATTGCCCTTTCCTTCCTCTAAAGATGGAAAAGATGAGGTTGTAATTTTTTTATTAATTTCATTGAGAAACAAATAGCAATGAGATAGTTTCAAAATAGGTTAGTAGGACAGTTACAATAATTAATGCATTGCATATTGTTGTCTTTGTAGTAGTTATTCATAGTACAAGATACAGACATGATATCCTGCCCAAACACCATGAGTGCAAATCTTTCTTCTCATTGAATTAAGAGAAAGTAGCTGTATATCTATCCTATTTTGTATATACAGATACAAAATGGTCCTTCACTTATATCCCCTTTTTTTGTTTAGTTTTGTCAGAAATTGGTATTCCATTGCCATTTAAATATTGTAGGTGAATGAATTCAGCCATATAATCCAATATAATTCAGTAGTCCCTTTTTTGTTTAGTTTTGTCAGAAATGGGTATTCCATTGCCATTTAAATATTGTAGGTGCATGAATTCAGCAATATAATCCAATATAATTCAGTAGTGCATAATAATAGTGGATTATCTGCAGGACTGGCAATGTCAGAAGTTGTTGACTTGAGCCTTTTACAGCTCAGCATATTAATATGGCTTTCCTTTTTATACCTCATTTTATACTTTTTTCTGAATGGTTAACACCAAGATAGGGACTGGGGAGATAGCTCAACAGAATAAGGGCTTGTGTGGCAAGCATAAGGGCCTCAGTTCAATCCCTGGTTCTGAAAAAAAAAAAGACCAAGATAAAGCAAGACCTATATAACAAGAAATGTAAATTTGTATCTGATAAGGTCAGTCAAATCCCCTCAGGGTTTATCCTGAAACCCTGTACTGAAGTTTGTAGATCCTTTGTCAGTGTCAGCCATGAGGATGAGTCATGGCCATTGCTTGACCACTATGCTCTCTGTAAGAGCCTGAGAGAATGTTTTCTCTCTAGGTGACTCTCCTTAGGTGCATTATACACCATTGATCAATTTCTTCTATGGCCCCATAGTCTCTTTAATCAGAAAATATGGGACACTACTGAGATACAGAATGTTGCAGTACAAGTTCTCTTGTATCCTGAGTCTTCACTGACCTTGAATGGATAGGGACAAAATGTTTGCTATTCTTGTAGCCCTTCTTCTCTAATTTTTGTTTTGCAAACTTAAGTTGTTTAACCCTCCAGAAGAGAAGCTTAATGATATTGCCCTATAACATAGGCAGGTGAATTAACCTCACTGTCTGAATGTCAAACATCTTAGATATAACATGGAACAGGTATTTTCCATCAGGCATTGATATGTTAAACTTTAAATCCCTACAGAATGTGAAGAGAAAAATAAATAAATACATACATACATAAAAATATGTTAAAAAAGAAATAAACAATTACATATTTTACACAGAAATTTAGAAATCTAACCATATACAGTGTTGTAGCAGGACAGTCTTATGCCATTTTCTTTTCCTATCTCTTGTTTTCATTTATTAGCTCTTTTAAAGAAACATTTACTTAAGAGGCAGTATAGCAGTAATTTTTTTCTTGTCTCATTTTTATTAAAAGTCAGTGTTACATAACATCAATTTATAACAATGTCTTTAATATTTTTAGATGTAATATATATATATATATAACAATAGTATAAATGGTAGCATTGAAATATAAATATATGTATAACATTTCCCTATTTCACTGGAATTTAATTAGCTTAAATGTAGATGATACAGTAATATGTTTCTAACACAACCCTATTAATATGCTAAAACAGTCATGTCATTTGACACTTTAAACTGGCAAAGTGGTTAGCATCATTTTTTATGAGTAGCTTAGTGAAACTATCTAGAAAGCATTTTTTTTAAAGAAATAATGCCAAGAGGATATTGTGAGGTAGGAAAACTGACTCATCCAATGCATTTCAGCACTAACCTGGTGCTTCTCTCTCTCCCTCTCTCTCCCCCCACACAAACACTTTTCGTCTCTTTCAAGCAAACGCATACCTAGATATACAGCTACATTCTCTTAATTCAATGAGAAAAAAGATATGCACCAGCAGTGCTTGGACAGGATATTATGTCTGCATCTTGCACCATAAACAACCACCATGAAGACAACAGTATGCAATGCATCAACCATTGGAACTGCCCCACTAACCTGCCTTGAAACAGCCTCATTGTTATCTGCCTCCCAACAAAACTAACAAAAAAAATAAGAAAAGAAAAAATAAGTGGCAAAAACAAACACACACAAACCTCATATTCCTATAATAGGAGTACCTTACTGTTTTTTTTAAATTTATTGATTTCCATAGAAAATTATCTAGAACACTTAAGAGATGCTATTGGCCAACACTTACAAAAGGATGAATTTGAGACACCTTCACTCTCTTTCTGGTAAGAAAATTTTTTTCAAGTTTAATATTTCTTATTTATTTATATTCTTTGGAGTTTATTTGAGTATGTACCTTTAATAACATTACTCGTTATTATGAAATGAACAAAAGGCCTCAAGAGTCTCTTTCTATAATTGTGTGCTGATATTTATCAGAAACGTAAAATTAGCTTGAAAGCATTGCTTTTAGAATTCACTCATTTAGTACTCAATACAGAAAATCAAATGATTTAATCAGTTTAGAATGTTACTTGGAAACTATATCTATTGCTACTTTAGTTGCTTGAATCTGAAAAATGAGAAAAGCTGGCTGGTAGATGTGGGAGAAAGTGGAAAATAAGTTATTTCACTATCAATTCTCTGTGCACTTTTATTTTTTAAAATAATTTTATTGAGAAACAAATAACAAAGAGACAGTTTCATAATTGATCAATGGACAGCTTCAACAATCAATACATTGCATATTGTTGTCTTCCCAGTGGGCACCCCCTTAGCACAAAATGCAGGCATGACATTCCATCCACAAACACTACTAGAACAAATCTCTCTATTCATTGAATTAAGAGAAAGCAGGTGTATATCTATCCTAACTTTTGAATATACAGATACAAAATGGTTGATCATTTGTATCCCCTTTTTTTTGTTTAGTTTTGTCAGAGATGGGTATTTCACTGTCATTTGAACATTGTAAGTGTGTGAATTTAGCAAAATACTCCACTATAGTCCAGTAGTCCATACTAGTAGTGGGTTATCTGTAGGAATGACAATGCCAGAAGTTGTTGACTTGAGCCTTTTACAGCTCAGCATATTAATATGGCTTTACTTTTTATACCTCATTTTTATACTTTTCTGCTGGATGGCTAAGAGCTATAAAGCAAGACCTATATAATGAGAAATGTAACTTTTATATCTGACAAGGTCAGCCAAATCCCCTCAGGATTTATCCTGAAACCCTGTACCACAGTTTGTAGATCCTTTTTCAGTGTCAGTCATGTGGATTAGTCATGGCAATTGCCTGACCAATTTGCTGTCTGTCAAAGCCTGAGGGAATATTTTCTCTCCATATAACTCTCCTCAGGAACACTCTATATCATTGATCACTTTCCTGTGTGGCTCCATAATCTCCTTGATCAGAAAATTTGGGACACAACCGAGTTACAGGATGTTACAGTCCAGGTTCACTTATGTCCTGAGTCCTCATTGACCTTGAAAGGGTAGGGCCAAAATGTTAACTGTCCTTGCAGCCCTTCTTTTTCTCTAATTTTTGGTTCTCAAACTTAAGTTGTTAACCCTCCAGAAGAGCTTATTATTATCACCCTACAACATAGGCAGTTGAGCTTAACCTCACTGTCTGTCTGAATATCAAGCAGCTTAGACAGAACATGGAACAGACATTTTCCATCAAGCTTTGATATGTTGAACTTTAAATCCCTACAGAATATGAAGAAAAAAATAAAAAATGTTAAAAAATAGAAATAAAGAATTACATATTTTTACACAGAAATTTAGAAATCTAACCATATACAGCATTGTAGAAGGATAGCCTTATGAAACTTTTTTCTTGTCTCTTGTATTCATTTATTGCTCTTTTTTAACAAGCATTTACTTGAGAGACAGTATAGCAGTAATTGATATGACATTAGAAGCAGTATGTATTTAGAAGACCAGAATGACAGTCATTCCAAGCATGGCCATAGTATTACACATTGCTATTTTGCTATCTTCAGTGCAGTTGCTTAGCTCACAAGTATCTGCATATATAGTTAGTCAGGGTGAGAATCATACCAATTAATTTCTAGTTTCAAAAACCTGCTGAAGATTCTCAGGATCATTGCCTTAGAGGTTGTAAATATCCAAGAAGAGAATGACAAGGAATCATTGTAGACCTAGCAATAGCTATCCTAGTTGACATAATAGCTGGCTCAGATACCAGCACCTGAAAAAGCTGATGGCCCAGCTGCACCCCCTTTTTTGGCATGTGAGTGCTCTGGTTGGAACACAGTGGGAGCTTTTGTACAAGAAATTACAGACCATTCACCAGCTTCTTCAAGATTGCAAGCCAGAAAAGGGTGTGGACGCTCCAGACTCAGAGGCCAAGACACCCTTTCCTGAGGATTTATGATTAGAGGAGAAAAAGGAGGAGGAAGAAGAGATTGGTGAGAGTTAGGGCTGAAAAGAGCCTGTAAACTGCAACATAGACACATGGAACCTAGATACTCCCTGGCAAGTGGAACAGACTAAGGAGAACATGCAGCTAAGTTGACAAATGTCTTAGGCACAGCCCCATCCAGAAAGGAAGGATATCTCATGAAGGCCTAGTAAAATCAAGTCTATTTTTTTTTTCGGAACCAGGGATTGAACTCAGGCCCTTGCACTTGCCAGGGAAGCGCTTATTCCACTGAGCCATCTCCCCTGCTTCATCAAGTCTATTCTTGTAAAAGAAAAATGCAAATCAGAAGTAATTTCTCAGATAACTATAGACATTATGACTCTAATGAAGAACATGATTAGTGGATCTAGATAAGGTTGAAAAAGAAACAAATATGTTTAACAAACTGATACAATGAAAATGACCAATTTAGCAAAGAAATTGATTCCATGAAATAGATTCAGATATCCAAGAAATTAAAAATGCTAGTGAAAACATACACAGAAAAATGAAACAATGGGAGGTCAGAATATCAAGTCTAGAAGACAGCGCTGCACTTTTCATGAAAAGAAAGATTTCTTAAAAATAGCAAGAGACCCTCACCACCCACCAGAACCTTGCCATCACACAGACAGTGTGGTGCACTGGACAGGTCCAGTGTGTGGCACCCACTGCCTACTGGAACCTCCTCCAGTGGACAGGCCTGGTGTAGAACCTTGCAGTGGATCTCCTGGCAGGGAGACTAGGTGAAAGTCCCAGAGCACAACAACTTGCCAGTGGGGAACAACAGATTAACTTTCACAGGCTGCAACAGGAACAAGCCAACCACAGGCGCCAGGCCCAAGTGAGGCTGTTGGATGAGTTCGAACTCAGTCAATCTGGATGCAGTTAGCAAGACACACTGCTACACCCAGATCTATGAGAGTGCTAAGGTAATAACTTCACCAAAGCTCTGCACCGAAGGTCAGAAGACAGCGTTATACAAAATGAAAAAGAGAAGGAGCAAGATGTAATTTCATGCTCTGAGCCCGCACACAACAAATGCAGGAGACACTAGCATAGAAGAAATTGAAAGTCACACTCCTGATATCTCTGAAATAATAGCTTCTGAAGTAAAGAAACAAATTAAGAAAGATATAGGGGGGCTGGGGAGTTGGCTCTGTGGAATAAGCACTTCCCTGGCAAGCACAAGGGCCTGAGTTCAATCCCCAGTTCCACAAAAAAAAAAAGAAAAAGAAAGAAAGAAAGATATAGAGGAAATAAGATCAGAAAAAATCTCTGAAGTAAAAAAAAGAAATGATAACGAGTATGATAGACTTTCAGACCTTGAAGACACCATAGCAGCTAGTGAAAAGGTAAGAAAAGATCTCTTAAAGACAACTAGTATGCAGGAAAAAATAATTCAACATCTGCAAGACTATGCAAAGATGAATAACATAAGATTAATAGGCATCAGTGAGAAAGAAGGGGTCAATACAAATAATATAAAAAGAATATGGACAGATGTCATAGCAGAAAACTCCCCAAACATTATGACATTCAGTAACTGAGGCATATAGAACTCCAAATAACATCAACCCAATTAAAACCACACCCAGACATATAATAATCAATATCCCAGAAATTCAGCACAAGAACAGTATACTGAGAGCAGCTAGAGAAAAGAAACAGATCACATTTAATGGGAAGCCCAAATCAGAATAACAGCAGATTTCTCTTCAGAAACCATCAAGTCGAGCAAAGTACTACAAGTCTTGCATGAAAACAAATTCAAACCCAGACTTATGTACCCTGCAAAACTCTCTTTCAAGTTTTATGGAAAAGTGAAATACTTCCATGACAAAGAACAACTAAAGAATTTCAAGCCAACAAAGCCAACCCTACACACAATACTAAAAGATATTCCAGAGAGGGATCAAAATGACCACAACTTCATGTATGATAATAGAAAGAACCCACCATCAAGGCCAACAATTAAACACATGAGAACAATAGTTAACCATCAGCAGGATAATAACATATCAAACATAAGTCAATACATCTCAGTTATAACCATCAATGTAAATGGACTCAGTTCACCAACTAAAAGAAATAGACTGGCAGAGTGGATTAGGAAGAAAAATCCAACAATATGATGTTTGCAATAAACACACTTAACTCATAGAGAACTTCATAGGCTGAAAGTCAAAGGATGGAAAACAATACTACTTGCCCCAGCACCTCAGCAAAAAGTAGGAGTAGCAATCCTGTTCACAGACTATTTGAACTTCAAATTAAGAATGATCAAATGAAATAAAGAAAGCCTCTACATACTGGTTAGGGGAAAAATACAAGAGGAAGAGGTAACAGCCATAAATATGTACACACCAAACACAGGAGCACCCAACTATATAAGACAAATCCTAATGGACATGAAAAATCTAATATCCAATACCACAATCTTAACATGAGACCTTGACACCACTTTATCCCCAAAAGATAGATCAAGCAGACAAAAAGTTAGCAAAAAGGTAGCAGAACTGAACCAGATCTTTGAACAAATGGACTTAATGGACTTATATGGAGTGTTCCACCCAACCACAGGTGAACACACCTTCTTTTCAGTTTCACATCGGCCATTTCCTAAAATAGACCACATTCTAGTTCATGGTTTGTTTTTGAGTATGTGCAAGAAAACAGAAATTATCTCATGCATATTATCGGACAATGAAACACAGTGCAAAGAAACTAGAAATAAATGACAAAGGAAACCACAAGGAACCCATAAACACATGGAAATTAAACAGCACCCTCCTTATCACTCAATGGGTTACAGATGAAATTAAACAAGAAATTAGACAATATCTACAATTAAATGAAAATTCAAGCACAACTTTCTAGAATTTGTGGAATATTTTTAACACTTATGGGAATAGACCTACAAAGGGAGACTGCTGAGTCAAGTGGAATACTTAATTTTATTTTGATGAATCTTTATATTGGTTTTTACAGTAATTAATTTATATTTCCAACTAAAAAATAGAAGTTTCCTTTCCCTTGTTGCCTCACCAGCATTTGATATTATTTAATTTTTTAATGGTAGCTGTTCCTTTTAGTGTAAGATGAAATTTTAGAATTTTATAGTTGATTTCATTTGTTTTCTTATTGATAAAGATACTGAAAACTGTTAATGTCTTTACCAGACATCTGTCCTTTCCCTAACGGTGTCTATGCATTTCAGTTGCTCACCTTTTTAACTGGAACTTTTATTTTAGAGGTGTCTAAATTTTTTTTGAGTTCTTGTATATTTGAAATAATAGTCTACCCTTAGAGTACTAGTTGAATTTTTTTCATTCTATTGTCTATTTATTCTACAGATTGTTTTTCTTGAAATGCAGTAGCTTTTTAAATTGATACAGCCCTATTTATTGATCATTAATATTATTTGTTATGAAATTATGATTTTGTTATTTTAAAAGTCTCAGTGATGCATATTTCTCA
>NW_004524897.1:575557-576274 GCF_000260255.1 Octodon degus
TAGCATCCTATTCTCAGACAGTCTCAACTTCAAACCACCAATCATCAAGCGAAATAAAGAAGGCCACTATATATTGGATAGGGGAAAAATTCAAGAGAAGAGGTAATACTCATAAATATGTATGCAACAAACACGGGAGCACCCAACTATATAAAGCAAACCTTAATGAACATGAAAATTCTAATACCCAATACCACAATTTCAGCAGGAGACCATAACACACCCTTACCTCCAAAAGATAGGTCAACCAGACAAAAACTTAGAAAAGAAATAACAGAATTGAACCAGAGCTTGAAACAAATGGACTTGGTGGACATATACAGTGTTCCACACAAACACAGCTGAATACACATTTTTCTCAGCTGCATATGGGTCATTTTCTAAAATAGACTACATACTGTTCCATAGGTGATGCTGAAGTATATGTAAGAAAACAGAAATTATCCCATGCACATTATCTGACCACAGTGCAATGAAACTGGAAGTAAATGATAAAAGAAACCAGAAAAAACCATAAATACAAAAATAAATAAATAAATAATTAAAAAAACCTTAAATACACGGAAAGTAAATGACACCCTACTCAGCAACCAATGGGTCACAGATGAAATTAAACAAGAAATTCCACAATATCTACAATTCAATGAAAATTCAAGCAAAATTTATCGTAGTTTATGGGATACGATGAAAGCAGTTCTCAGAGGGAAATTCATAGCT
>NW_004524897.1:583418-584716 GCF_000260255.1 Octodon degus
TGCATCTTGTACAACAAATAACCACTAGGAAGGTGGTATGCAATGTGTTAATTATTGAAACTGTCCTACCAATTTGATTTGAAACTGTCTCATTGCTATTCATTTCTCAATAAAATTATGGAAAGAAAAAAAAAGATTTAGCTAGAACACTTCTGAAAGATTCTGTGGGTGAGTGACTTCCAATCTATCTTGCCATGACCTTCACTTGGGTACATCCTGGTGAGTCCTGTGATGCTTTGGGAGCCCTCAGGAGAGAGGAAGAGAGGTGCACGGTGTAGTCGCTAACAAACTAGCACTGTGTAATGATTCATTTTAAGACTTAATCATATACATACTTTTAAAAATCTACAGTACGCAAGATAGATGATATTCCTTTATTAAATATGGTCATGAGTAATTTCAGGACCACTTACAGATCCAGAAATCCATGGAGGCTTGAGTCCCATTTAAATAGTGTCATATTTGAATATAACCTATGCAATCTTCATCTATCCTTCAGATCATCTGTACATTTCTTGTAATGCCTTAAACAGTGTAAACACTATGCAAACAGTTCTTAAAACAAAGTTGTCTAGAGGAAAATGACAAGGAAAACAATATGCATGTCCAGTACAGTTGCACCAATTTCTAGGCCTACATAGTCAATGAATATGATGTGGGCAAACAGTGCTTGAGCAACGCGTGCTGGAGAAAAGCTGAAGACCTGTGAAGTGGAGCAAAGCTCCAGCAGGCTGTGCCTAGATATCAGTTTATTCACATGGACCCCTTGTAGTACTTGACACATGGCAAATTCAATTTTTTCTCTTTGGATCTTTCTGGAATTTATTTATTTTCTTTTTGAGATGTGATCTTCTAGAGCATCCAGGCTGGCCACTTTCAACTTTCACAGTTAAGTGCTTCTCACGTTTCAGGTTTCCAAATAACTGGAAACTAAATGTGAGTGCATACCACCATACTTGGCGGGAATTTTATTTTCAAATATTTTTGTCCTTGGTTAACGGATTCTGAAGATGCAGAACTCATTGATATTTTTTTTGACATCAGTTATTTTTATTTTAAAGAAAAAAAATAAAATAAAAACAATGGTACAAAATCTCACAACAAGATTTTAGGAGAGTAACAATGGTTAGTACATTGTGTATTTTTACTGCCAAAGTAGTTTCTCATATTACAAGATATAGGCAAGAAATAATAAGCAAATAACATAGGTACAAACCTCTTTTTTTAAAAAAGTCAACAGAAAATGGAAATATACTTTTTAAAGTTTCTAATACTGGGAGAAGGTATCATACAATAAT
>NW_004524897.1:584816-587289 GCF_000260255.1 Octodon degus
ATATACAGTTACATTCTCTTAATGAATAGAGGGATTTATTCTAAAGGTGTTTGTAAGTAGGATATCATGTCTGCATCTTGTACAGCAATTAACCACTAGGAAGAATGTATACAATGTGTTAATTATTGAAACTGTCCTACCAGTTTTGTTTGAAACTGTCTCATTGCTATTTGTTTCTCAATAAATTTATGGGGAAAAAAATAAGGAAGAACCAAAAAAAAAATCTTAATGAATAAGGACTCAGACCAAGGTATCCTCTCTAGAATTTATAAAGAATTAACAAACATTAGGACTCCAAAATTTAAAGACCCGGTCCTGAAATGGGCATCTGAGATGAACACACATTTCTCAGAGGCTGAAATTATAGAAAATAATAAGTATTTGAAAAAATGCTCCACATTACTTGCCATCAATGAAATGCAAATTAAAACAACACTGAGATACCATCTCACCCCAGAAAGAATGGATAACATAAAGAAATCAACCAACAACAAATGTGGAATAGGCTATGGGGAAAAAGGAACACTTCTTTACTGTTGGTGGTAATGTAGACTGGTGCAACCATTATGGAAATCAGGATAGAGACTCCTTAAAAAACTAGGACTGGAAATTCAATTCATTACAGGTATATGGGGCCAGGGAGATGGCTGAATAGAATAAGTACTTGCCTGGCAAGCACAATGACCTAAATTCAAGCGCCGGTTCAGAAAAAAAAAAATCCAGCTATCCCCCTACTGGGAATTTTCCCAGAAGATCTGAAAACATTATGTCATAGTGATACATGTACACCTATATTTCTAGCAGCACAATTTGTGATAGTCAAATCTTGGAAGCAACCAAAATGCCCATCACCTGAGGAATAGATAAAAAAAGATGTGGTATTTTCATACAATGGAGTATTGCTTAGCTATAAAGAATGATAAATTCAAAGCCTTCATATATAAGTGGGTGCCACTTCAAGATATTCTCAAGAGTGAAATAAACCAGACCCACATGTGTAAATATTGGATAGTCTCCCTAGTGTAAGTACTCAAGAGAAGAAATAAAAATAGAAAGTTATAACACAATTAAAAGGAAAGCGAGAACTTAAATATCGAGAATTAAATATCGAAGAGAGGGCAAGGAGAAAAGCTAGGAAAAATGACAGGAGCAAAACTACACATTTATATGCACAAGATGGTTAAGGCAATGATCCTGAGAATCTCTGGTAGGTTTTTGAAACTAGCAGTTAATTGGTTGGATTCTCACCCTCACTAATTTTATATGCTGATACCTGTGAACTAAGAAACTACACCGAAGATAGCAATGTGTAATACTAGGAACATGATTGGAGTGCCTGTCATTCTGGTCTTCTAAATACATACTGCTTCTGATGTCATATCAGTTACTGCTACACTGTTCCTCAAATAAATGTTTTAAAAAAGAGTAATAAATGAAAACAAGAGACAAGAAAAAGAAATGTCATAGGACTGTCCTGTTACAGTGCTATATATGGTTAGATTTCTAAATTTCTGTGTAAAAAGATGTAATTGTCTATTTCTATGTTTTAATTTTTTTTACTTTTTTCTTCGCATTCTGCAGGGATTTAAAATGTAACATATCAATGCTTGATGGAAAATACCTATTCCACATTCTGTCTAAGATGTTTGATATTAAGACAGACAGTGAGGTTAAGCTCAACTGCCTGTATTATAAGGTAATAATATCGTTAAGCTTCTCTTCTGGAGTATCAACAACTTAAGTTTGCAGAGCAAATATTAGAAAAAAGAAGGCCTACAAAGATAGCCAACACTTTGGCCCTAGCCATTCAAGGTCAGTGGGGACTCAGGACATGAGAGAACCTGTACTGTAACATCCTGTAACTCAGGGGTGTCCCAAATTTTCTGATCAAGGAGATTATGAGGCCACAGAGGAAAGTGATCAATGATGTAGAGTGTGCCTAATGAGAGTCACATGGAGAGAAAATATTCTCTCAGGCTTTCACAGAGAGCAAATTGGCCAAGCAATGGCCGTGACTCATCCACATGGCTGACATTCAGAAAGGATCTACAAACTGCGGTATATAGTTTCAGAGTCAACCCTGAGGGGAATTGACTGACCTTGTCAGACACAAAATTTGCATTTCTTTTCTTGCTTTATTTTGGTCTTAACCATCCAGCAGAAAAGTATAAAAATGAGATATAAAATAAAGCCATATTAATATGCTGAGCTGTAAAAGGCTCAAGTCAACAACTTCTGACATTGCCAGTCCTATGGATAACCCACTACTATTATGGTCTGCTGGACTATATTGGATTCTTTTGCTGAATTCTCGCACCTGCAATATTTAAATGGCAATGGAATACCCTTCTTTGACAAAACTAAATAAAAAAAGTGGGATGTAAATGAAGGACCATGGGGGCCGGGGAGATGGCTCAGTGGAATAAGCGCTTCCCTGGCAACCTCAAGGGCCTGAGTTCAATCCCCGGTTCTG
>NW_004524897.1:587689-589074 GCF_000260255.1 Octodon degus
GAGAGAGAGAGAGAGAGAGAGAGAGAAGAAAGAAAGAAAGAAAGAAAGAAAGAAAGAAAGAAAGAAAGAAAGAAAGAAAGAACGAACAAGGGAGGCCCAGGGAGATAGCTCAGTAGAATAAGCGCTTGCCTGGCAAGGTCAGGGTCCTGAGTTCAATCTGTGGTACCGCAAAGAAAAAAAAACATGCAGGGAAAATGGGTCAGGAATATTTGAAGACCATCATTTATACAGTGAAGGAGACCTAACTAAGGTTCTAGCTGTAGGAAAGGCCAAAGAGGAATGAAGGCACAGGAGGCCACAAGAGGAACTGTTATCTGCAGAGAAGCTGCCAAAGTGCTGAAATCCTGAGAGGGGTTAAAAAAATGGAAATTTTGGACCTGTAATATTTGCCTTTTTTTACTCTGACAGAAAAGAGAGGAATGTCTTGACAGCACACTTTGTGACTGTGACTCTGGAACATGTGATTTTGAGCAGAGAAAACCTGAATCCTTGCTTTGTTTCCCTACTGTTCTGGCTGCTGAGAAAGGCAGAGTGAGTGAGGGTTCCAAGGGCAGATGGTGCTGTGCATTTAGTCTGACTCCCTTTGGGGCACTGTTCAGCAGTCTCCAGGGTCCAGAGAACAAGGTTGTTAGCAGTGGGTTTTGTCTCCATATGTTAGCTATTTCTGATTTTGTTCATCAGCTTTTAATTCAGATCATGGGTGATTTCAGCCTAATCTGAGACCTCAGTGTTTATTACCTTCAGATGGTGGAAATACTAGCCCTGGTTCCACATGCTACACTGCACTGGGATGGATTTCTTGTTATTTTTGTTTTTTATTTTTTACTTATATATTTTGTACAAGGTCTCCCTTCACAGCTCAGACTCGTGGTGATCCTCCTATTTTCCACTTCCCAGCGCTGGAATTGCAGGCATGTACTGCCATGTCCGGACTCTGTTGCTGGCTCAGTGTGCATAGGGGCAGGGCCGGAATGGCATGCAGTACTGGGAATCAAACCCCCATCCCTGTGATTTCCTTAACTGGCACTTAGTCCACTGCGCTATTTTGCTGGCCCTTGGGATGGCTTGTTAAATGTTCATTCTCTTGGGCAACTCTTAGTTGCTTGTGCCTCATCAAGATTTAGCAAGACCCAGTCCTAGCCCAGGTCTGATGAGTGTGCAGAGAGCTTCCTGCTACCCTGTGCTGGTGGGACCAGTGCCAGCCCAGGTGCAGCATGGGCTGGACACTATCCCACCCCCTCGGGCCGCCCCCCACCACTCCGCAGTACCTCCCCCACCCCGCCCGCCGAGTAGGAATTTCTGCCGAGTTCCGGGAACCCCCAGACCCAGTCCTAGCCCAGGTCCGGTGAGTGTGTGGGAGAGCTTCCTCTTCCCCCTACTTCAAC
>NW_004524897.1:594419-606663 GCF_000260255.1 Octodon degus
TCTTGCCTCTAGCTTCTTTGCAGGGAGTTCTGCTGAAGGGTTCTATGCTGGGCCTGCAGCCTGGGTCGAATGAGGATCCAGCGGCCCCGGGTCGTCTCACTCACTCGCCGGGCCTGCACTCTGGGTGTATTCAGGATCCCGCTGGTCCCTGGGTTGTCTCACTCACTCACCGGGCCTGTGCTCTGGGTCTAGAACTCATGGATATTGAGTGTCAGTAGCAATCATTTCTTTTTTATCATGAACTTTATTGAAAATCAATAATTACATATCATATTAAAAATTGTAGACAAATACTGAAATGTGAAAGATAAGATACAGACAGTGATTTTCAGAGAAATATTTCTGAAATGAATACATCACACGAGATTAATAATAGATTGCACATTGTTAATAAATTATTTAGAAACTTAAATGAATATAACAATAAAAATTGTCCAAAATGAAAATGAAGAATTTACAGATCAGTCATATAATAATAGTTCACTCTGTGTCAAAATCAAGAAGCTTATATTCATATAATTAAAATTCTCAAAGTACAAAGAGGTAGGCAATAAATATTTAAAGATTTAAACTTTTTGAATTTAGTTGAACTTATAACGCTACATTTCCAAGAAAAATTAACCTTTTGCACAAGAAAATTGAATAAAATCATACCCAGATACACAAAAATGAAATTGTCCCAAACTTATTGTAAAGAAAAAATCATCAAAGCATATACATAAAAAATTAGCTATTGAAGAACAAAAATTAAATAGCATCTTATTCCACATTAAAAAGGAAAAAAAAAACCAAGTGTGTAAGAAACTACACTAAAGGACTGAAAGAAAGGGAAAAAACAGACCTGTCCTCATTGAATTTTATACATAACAAACATACCTTTGAAAACTAAAAAAATATTTTCCAGTTATACAAACTTGAAATATTCTAATACCTCCAGACAGAGCATATAGGTAATAACAAAGAGCATAATTCAGAAAGCAAGAGAAGTTGCTGTATGGTTCTGGATGAAGAATAAAGAGATCTCAAAGTGATAGTTATGCAGGACTATATAAAATATGTTAGATGAACCCATTTTAAATCATTAAAGATTTCTATGTAGCAGTATCAATCTAATGTCAGGAAATACACATATTTTTTCATATGTGTGTGTGTGTGTTTGTGTGTGTGTGTAAAAGATAGGGAAGAAGTAATATAAAGTCAATGGAGAATGGAAATATACTTTTTAAAGTTTCTAATACTAGGAGAAAATATGATACCATGTCTTTTAAATAGATTGTAAGTCAAATACACAGTATGAATCTTAAAACAAAAATTAAAATTAAGCAATATTCAGAAAATTAAACACTAATTAATTTAGAATTAAATGTTTCAAAACAGTTGAACTAAGAAGAAGTTTTCATGATAGTAAAGAATTACTAAGAATAAAACATAAGATAAATACTGGAATGACAAACAAATGACCAGCACTTCTAACAATTTGGGGATAGGATACTGCACAAAGTTCTAGTGTGTCGTGGACATGGATAATGTCCACAATGCTTACTGGTGACCAGGTGTCACTCATGGGACTGAGCTACTGCTATTTACTTGATATCCACCCTGTACACCCAGACAGAATCATGACCCACAGGGCACAAGAAAAGTCCATTTGTAGAGTACGCTGATGGAAATATCTTGCTGCTGTATATAAAAGAATAACTGAAAGACTGCTTTTGTATATCGTTTATTCTCCTGTGTTTAAGTGTTTGCCCTATTTGGTGGGTTCTTTCCATTCTCATTCATGGAGTTGTGGTCATTTTGTTCCCTCTCTAGAACATCTTTTAGTAGTCTGTGTAGGTTTGGCTTTGTCATCATGAAATTCTTAAGTTGTTCTTTGTCATGGAAGTATTTCACTTCTCCACTATACTTGAAAGAGAGTTTTGCAGGAAATATCAGTCTGGGTTGCAATTTATTTTCTTGCAAGACTTGAAGTACTTTGCTCCATGCTCTTCTTGCCTTGATGGTTTGTGAAGAAAAATCTGCCATTATTCTGATGGGTTTTCCTTTAAATATGATCTGTTTCTTTTCTTTAGTGGCTTTCAGTATACTGTTCCTATTCTGAATTTCTGGGATCTTGATTATTATGTGTCTGGGTGTGGTTTTCATTGGATTGGTATTATTTGGACTTCTATATGCTTCAGTTACAGGAATGTCAGATTGTTGCCCCATATTTGGGAAGTTTTCTGCTATTACTTCTGCCCATATTTTTTTATATCATTTGTATTGACTCCTTCCTTCTCATTGATGCCTATTAGTCTCACATTGTTCATCTTTGCATCATCTTGCAGGTATTGAATTACTTTTTCCTGCATCCTAGTTGTTTTTAAGAGATCTTTTCTTACTTTTTCAGTAGTGGCAATGATGTCTTTAAGGTGTTAGTCTATTCTCACTTTCATTCAAACGGTTTTGCAAGCTTGTGATTGAGGTTTTAAATTCCTGTATATCACTTTGGATCTGCTTCATGTATTGTATATCTTTCCCATATTGTTTGTTCAAGGATTCCATCATTGTTATATTCCACTCTATTTTTTTAATCAGTGTCTTCTTTAGAAACACTTAGTACTTCTTTCATTATAGTTATTTCCTTTTTTACTTCAGAAATTATTTCTGATCTTATTTTCTGTATACCTTTCTGCAGTTGTTTCTTTATTTCAGACACTATTATTTCAGAGATTTCAGGTATGTTATTTCCAATTTCTTCTATGCTAGTGTCTTCTGCATTTGTTCTGGGTGGGCTCAGGGCCTGAGACTGCATTTTGTTCCTTCTCTTTGTCATTTTCTTTTGACCTTTGGTGTAGAGCTTAGATAGAGGTATTACCTTAGCGCCAGGTCTGGATCTACTAAGTTCAAACTCATCCAGGTGGGTGTAGCTTGGATCTGGTTGCTGTGGTCCACTTCTTCCTGTTACAGCCCTTGGAGTGAACCCTCTGTGCCACTCTGGCAAGATGTTCTGTTCCTGAATCAGCTGGGTGGGTCTTGCCTCTAGCCTCTTTGCAAGGAGTTCTGCTGCAGGTTCCATGCTGGGCCTGGGCTCTGGGTCGAAAGGGGATCCAGTGGGCCCAGGTCATCTGACTCACATGCTGGTACTGGGCTCTGCATAGAATCAGCAATCATTTCTTACAGATCATTTCTCTAATAGAATACTAATAATATTCTCAAAAAGGGAGCAGTACTTTTGTTACTTATTCCCTGAATGTTCATCTCCGGGTAGAGGTTCTTCAAGTTAGTTCTAGACTTTTGCTAGTTATGTAGTTTCATTTGGAACAAAGTCCATTTAGACACTAAACTATTTGTGAATGTATGTGTGTCTTGCATTGAAAGTCAGCCAATGAGTGTGCAGCTCTAGCTGCTGTACACACAGGCTCCTGCGACTGGTGAATAAGGTCTTCCTCTTGCATACCAGTGCTCCATGAAGAGCTGCATGTGCTGCCCTATGTGCCTGCCTTATTGTCAACTGAACTCCCTTGAGGAACAGTGCTAGGCAAGCTATGATGGTAGAAGAGGAGGGTGTGAGCTAGAGGCAGCTTAGACTTGAAAACAGATAGGGAGTCTGGAAGGTGACAAAATACAGGAGCATGATTTTAAAGATCCAACTTCATAGAGAAGCTGAAAGGACACTGGAAAGGAGTTCTTGCTGGGAATAAAGATAACAACTTTGTAGATCATCTGTGATGTTCTAG
The DNA here is from genome assembly GCF_000260255.1 of Octodon degus. Classification (NCBI taxonomy): domain Eukaryota; kingdom Metazoa; phylum Chordata; class Mammalia; order Rodentia; family Octodontidae; genus Octodon; species Octodon degus. The sequence goes on from NW_004524897.1 coordinate 598,139, forward strand.
ACTCACCAAATACTTCATCTTCTATTTCAATATCTATCTATGTAGGTGGTAGTGTCCTAATTTTAAGGTTAGGAAATTAATAAGGCTGAAGTTAACTAACTTGTTCAAAGTCATTTAGTTAGTAGTGGAAGAGACAGAACTTGAATTGAGATTGATCTCTGAAACCTGTGTCCTTACATGTGCCAGTCTTTCTCTCCTTCCACAAAATGAGGTTGATTTAGCTTAGCAAATAAAGTAGTGATCAGTAAATATAGAAGAATAAACAAGAAACATTTGGTGTGGCTCATATATGATTAATTCTTAGAGTTCAATGTAATATGTATTAAATAATATGCTATCTTGTTTTTTAAAAAAGTTGTGAAATAAAGGAGATAAAGGCAATGTAATTAGCCTAAATACTTAAATAGATATGGCAAGGGAGAAGTGGTATCCTGGGGATGTAGAAGTAGAAAACATATGTGAAATACAAATTCTCTTCATTGTGTGTGTGTGTGTGTGTGTGTGTGTGTGTGTGTGTGTGTATTTTGTGGTGCCAGGTATTGAAACTGGGAGGGCCTTATGCATGCTAAGCAGTGCTCCATCACTAATGCTAATTCATTCACAGCCCTTAATTATATTTTTAAGAGAATGACTACATATATATTTATTTGGTGATTTTGTAGGAAAGATGAGTGAATGCTTTACTTTGAAATGGATCAAAAACTATCTTTAGACTTAAGAAATATTATTGTATTTGTTCTGTTAATGTATGTAAGTCTGTCATAATTTTTTAAATAAGAACCAGAATTAAGTATGAAAAACAGAAGCAAAAGTAAATTTAGTGTGCAAGAAAACAAAGCAATGCCAGGGCATGCCTGTAATCCCAGTACTTGGGAGGCTGAAGCAGTAAGAATTCTGCAAGTTTGAGGCCAACATGGGCTACATAGTAAATTCATAGTCAGCCTGGATTACATAGTGAAACCCGGCCTTAAAGACCCTCTCCCCCCTAAAAAAAAACAAAAGGAGAAAGCAAAGTAAGCTTCTGCTGTTTGTATGATAGTAACAACCACATGTTGCAGAGAAGGGATCTACATTACTTACTGGGACACTTCTTTGTTGTTACCAACACTTATAACAAGAGTTTTGGATTTGCTGCTAGTGAAGCCAACTTTAGATGTCTCTAATGAGTACTCAGCTATTTTCTGTCCCTAACAAATCTTCAGGACCTTATACTTGGAACGGCAGAAGGGAGCCAGTTACACTGTTGTCTTAGTTACTTTCTCCTTGTAGGGACAAAATATCTGATAACCAAAAATTAAAAGACCAAAGGTTAATTTTAGTTCAAGTTTGTAGAATTTTCTGACCATAGTCCATAGCTAGCTCCAAGGCAGGGTGACATTGCAGAGGGATTGCAGAAGAGAAACAGTCCATGGCAGTACAGGCAGGAAATAGTAAACTTGTCTTCCTTCTGTCTCTTCTATCCTATCGAGGCTATAAACCTATTGATTGGTGCTATCCATACTCAGGGTGGGCCTTCACATTATGACTAGTTATCACCCATCCTTAATTCATATTCACTCATTCTAGATCTATAAACCTCTGAAAAGCCCTACCTATGAGTGGATGAGGCTTGGAGGAGCATCTAGATACAAGCCATAACAGTTATGTTATGTTTTCATAAGAAATTTTATGAGTCTGTTGCTCAGTGATAGCCCTCTTGTGTCACCTGGGTTGGATCTGTAGCCAAGAAAAAAATCCTTCCAGATGTTTTCATGACAATCTTCGGGGATGGACAGGTTTCTATTTCATCCTTAGAGGATCACTTGTCCCTTTAAAATGTTTAAACAAGGGCTGGCCAGATAGTTCATCATATTAAAGTTTCTGCTTAGGCAGACACAAGGGTCAGGGGTTCAATCCCTGGCCTGCTGTGCCAGCCCTGCCCCTTGGTGTGCTGAGCCTGAGATGGACTCTAGGCGTGGTGGTACATACCTGTAATCTCAGTACTAGGGAGGCTGAAAACAGTGATCACTATGAGTCTGGTAGTGAAAAAATCCAAATCTTAAGTTGAGGTATATGACTCCTTAGTCATTACAAAATCATTTTCTTTGAAAAAAAATTGAATAAATATGAAAAGCATTTTTTAAAAAAGATATATTATGTACAGGTATAAATTCCCTATGATGAATGCTATCATTCTACATATCTAAAATGTGCCAATAAAATTAATTCAAGAAAGAACTGGATTTGATCCTATCTCTACTTGCTAATCTCATTTTATGAGGAAACAAAATGTCATCAGACTTTTTGGGAGGGAAGGAAAGAGATGAGGGAACTTGCAAAGAAGAATGGACCTCCTATGATGGCAGTGGAGAACCAGGGTTGTGTGGACCCAGAAGCTAATTAAGTACATGTTTTAAGATGACAGTGATTACAGGGAGCACTTCCTGGTCTTTGTCTCAGTCAGGGAAGTATATATTTGTAATCCAATGGATAAGTTATTGGAGTCCCATCAAGTTAATTCCAGTGTACCACTTCCAGTGCAACCCATGGTGAGAATAAAGACACTAAGGCATATTTATAGTTATGGGGAGCTAAGAGGTCCTAAGTCCATCCATGGTGATAGTTATCCAGAACAAAGGCCTTGCCCAGGAGCCAAACCTGGGTTTTATTCAGTCATGAAGGAGCAGTGGCTTGAGGATGAATGACTGAGAATTGCACAAGGTAGGTGAGCAGTGTGAGCTGGCCTAGGTAGACCTGCATTTACCTCTGTCACATGCAGACAGAAGGATATGTTTTTTAAAAAAAGTAATTTGCCTTATACTATTGAGATAGTATCTAATGTTTTGGAGTCCAGTTCTTCAGTTCTGATGTGTAATCTTTCAAAACCAGAAAGTCATAGCCTCTATCTCGAGGCTCCATCTCAGCTGACAGTGTGGAGCATTGGCTCTTTGTCCTGTCTAAACCCACTGCATATTAAAGAGCTGCAGGTGTGGGTTATCAGGGAAACATGAGTGCCATCTTCAGAGACTACCACTAGCACCTCAGCTAGACCAATATGCATTGCTTAAAGCCAATTGAAGGGATAAGGAAAAATCGTAGCCAGTTCTGTACCTATCAATACATGCAAATAGGGTCTGGCATAGCCCAAATGGAGACAATTGCTCTTCTTTCAAGGAGAGGCACTCAGGTGATCCTCCACAAGTGATCAACCATGAGGCCAAAACTGCTGAACAGTTGGGTAAAATGGTCCTCTTCTCCTGGGAAGAAGTATTGAAAAACTAATAAAAAATGGTTATCCTTAGGCAAAAAGGATGCAGGGGGAATGCTTTCATTTATCATAAAGTGTCTTCCTCTTTGTAAGGTTTCTAACACTATGGATAACTTCTTTCAATATGATTTTATCCAGGAAGTGAAGTTATTACAATTTAAATAAAATCTTTTTAGAGGGTCCCATATCACCAACTTTTCTCAGCTTTCAAGCAAAGTTGACAATGAGAAAATCCACATGTAAAATTGTTGAAGTGAAAATTTTCCTACGAGTTCTTTGCCAGTAAAGTATTTACTTTGAATGTCATGTATAATGTAAAGTGGAGGCAACATAAATCTTTGACTTGGTGGTTCAACACATTCAGCTTTTAAATGAGGTTCTTGGGTCTCTGAAATAAACTTAAGGTAGAAAATCAACTACCTGGGGAGAAATGGGCTAATAGGATGTATATTTCTTGGTGCTACTATTATCCTTAGTTGAATTTTTCACTTAACATTTCTGTATAGCATCCCACTGAAGTGAAATGTGGTTTGTACCTTTGGAGTGCCAAATCATTTCTCTAGCACTGGGTTCCACTTTAGGATGTTGCTGCATTAGAAATCTCTGTGGAAATTAGAAAGTGCGGCAGACATGACTTTTGGCCTCTCATGGCCCTTCCTGCTCTGCTGCTCTTCCCCTTGCCAGTGGGCATCAGTTAAAGGCCCTAGGGCAAGGCCTATTTATGACACTAGACCCTCAACATGCTAAAACTTCTCCTTCTATCCACTGCTCCTAACCTCCAAATGGTCTGTTTTTTTGTCCTCTGTCTCACATCCAGCATTGTCTCTGCTAGGCCTGACTGTCATGTGAAGATGCCTTCCTAGCCATATCTAACCTTAACACTAATGTCCCACTACCTACCTCACAGCTTTGCTTAGAGTGCTGCAGCCTGTTGGATATTTTTTTCTAGCACCTGGATGAAGTGGCAGCCTCTCCTCACCCTTGCATTCAGATCAGCAAAGGTGGCCAACTCTAAGAGAGATGTACAAATACAAATACAGGGGGCCTGGCCCTAGCTCAGTTCTTTAAGTGGCTGCTTCCACAAAGCTGTCAGCCTCAGGTTGCTGTAGTTCGATTCCCACAACTCCAGCCAGCCAAACCTGCCCTGAAGGCATTCGGAGCAAAAAAAAAATCCTTATTACAGGGGAAAAAAAAAGAAATACAAATGAAAAAAAAAATACAAATAGATATATTGACTTCTACACATGCATACCACACACACATATACATAGCACCTGTATATCCAGACACACAAGTAAGCACATGTGAGCATAAAAATATATACACATATGCACAGAGGAACTCAAACTTTAAGTGTAATCCAAATGGGGCCATATTTGAGCCAACAAAATAAATGAATACAAACACATGTATATATACATATATGTGTACAAACATATGTACACACATATTTGCATGCAAATATATGCATAAACATACATGGACAGGATCACTCTCAGGCCCAGGGAATTCAACAGCCTTAGGGTGACTGTATGGAAGTCTGAGGTTATTCAGAAATGATGAGGAATTCCAGTTTCTGTACAAAAACCACAGTGGTCATTTATAGGGACATCTGGTCCAGAATACCAGCTCCTGTACAGTCTTACCATCTTGCACTCTTTTACACACAAGAGAATAATCAGATCTACTATTATTCCTGGAAAGTTAACTTCATATTAGGTGCTTTGTGAAGTGTTTTACACATACCATTTTTTATTCTCACAGCCACCAATACGAGGTGCCATAAAAATCATGCTGCCTGTCTTTCTAACACACCACAAGTGACCTTCCCTAATTTTGACTTCTGAAAAACTTCAATAGACACTGCTTTAAGTTGATTTTGAGTCTGACAATAACACTGCAATGTAGGAAAGTTTGGCAATGTCATTCTTATGTTCTCAGCCAAGACAGACCAGTTAAGGAACTTTCTTAACACTGTAGCAACTAGCTGGGGATATAACTCAGCAGCACAGTGTCTGCGTAGCTAGCAAAAGGTCTTGAGTTCAATTCCTGGAACAACAACAACAAGACTGTAGCAACTAAAATATATAACCAGATCTCAACTACTCATTCACATACTCCAGTTCAAATACTTTTGTATGTTTATTTCTTTGTTCATGTATCATACATTTATATTGCCTACAAGTATCCAAAAACTCTACTAGGTAGTATAAAACAAAACCTGATTTAGACACAGACTTGCATTTAAAATAAGTGACATTCTAGAGGGGAAGAAAAACCACTGGGGAGAGATATCATGTGCCAGATGCTGGGATACAGAGACTTGGAAAAAGTGGGTGAAGTAACTGGTCCTGCCAAGGGAGCCAGTAACAATGGAAACAGGCTGCCAGAGTAGCTGCCTTTGTATGTGCAATAGATGGTAGGGAGAAAGGTTGTATTTTAAAAAACTGTGAACGGGGCTAGGGAGATGGCTCAGTGGAATAAGCACTTCCTTGGCAAGCACAAGGGCCTGAGTTCAATCCCTGGTTCCACCAAAAAAAATAAATAAATAAATTGTGAGGTCGGTCACATTCATCTATCTTTTTGTCCATAACATGTGAAATATTGTAGTTACCAATTTAAGTAGTTTCTAAGTCAATGCAATATGAGTTCAATTGTTTAGGAGACAATAGGATTCTTTAGCTTAATTATTATAAGCCAAAAACTACATAATCAAGTGTGGACTCATAAACTGGTTATATTCTTCCTTAGCTATTTTAGTGAGATACAAATGAGGAAATTCTAACCCAAAACAAGATTAAATTTCATTTCTCTATGAGGATCTTACACTTTGTTTTTCACACTTAATTTTTAGATATTTCCTATTTTTATTGTTGTTGAAATTTTCAAACATACCTAATGATAGAGATAATAATACAGTCACTATCTAGAACCAACTTTCAATAGTTATCAACATTTGACCAGTCTTACCTTGTGTATGTCTGTATGTAACCACACCTTTTTTTCTGGAATATTTTAATGCAACAAAACTTTTGATTTGGGAAACATGTGAAGGACTGTGAAAGCAGAAAATAAAAAGTATGTGTTCTTTTAAATCTTATGAATCTTTAGCCCTAATTAAATTGCTTGCATAAAGGCTGGGGAGATAGCACAGTGGAATGGGTGCCTGCCTGGCAAGTGCAAGGTCCTGAGTTCAATCCCTGGTACTGCAAAATAAATAAATAAATAAATAAATAAATAAATAAATAAATAAACTGCTTGCATAGATTTTTTTTAAAGCTATTACAGTTGTAGGAAAATCTCTCTTATGGCATTAGCTTAGCTAGCAACACACAGCTTGTCAGCTGGACAGGGTATCTTTGGCCCTCGTTTTAAGAGTTCTGCCAGGACAAACTAAGTAGAAAAGTTTTTGACTCACTACTTCAGATAAGAGCAAAGCACAATGCACAAATACCTACATAGTAGTTGTGGTTAAATATAATGATATCATTGTAACTATTGTGGAAGTTTGGTATATTTGCATTTTAAGATAACATATTAGTTCTTTTTGGCATTGGAACTATGATTTCACTTGTTTCCTTGTCCTCCATCCTCAAGGAAGCTGTCTCTTAGCTGGTGGAACTCACTAGGATGATTACAGGTTGAAAAGTTACGAGTGTCTTATAAGAATACAACATTAGGCAGCACCATTACCAGTACTTAAAATGGGAAATATTTGCAAATTCAGATGGTATTATTCCCAAATATATAAGCTTCAATAGTACTTTTACAATAGAAACAATTTAAATATAAATAAAAGTGGCATAGTAAAGCAAGAGATCATCTAAATAAAATGAATTGTTATAAAAGCACAATTTATTAGATGTTACTCATGTCACATTGCATGATAAAAGCAATGTATAAAATTATAGGTTCAGGATGAGCTCAATTATGTACAAAAACATGTGAAAATAAAATTGGAAGGTATTATGACAAAAGATTAACAGTGGTTGTTCCTGAGTGGTAGTTATATGTGATTTTTTGTTCCTTTTTATATTTTTCTGTCTTTTTCAAATTTTCCACAGTGAGCATGTAATTACTTGTATAATCAGAAAAACATTTTTAAATAAAAACGACAAGCAAGTCTCACAATACCAGTGCCTAGAAGCAGATCAGCAGTCTGTTTTGGATGTTTCCAAGGCAGTGAACCAAGAAAAAATAAGGAGGATGATTTCAGAGTTCCCAGGGGAAACTTATGTAGTTAGTTCCTAGGAAACAAGAAGTTTTAGCCATTCAAAACACATGTAATTGTTTTTGGTGCGAATCAAAACCTTCCATTAGACATAATTGCAATGGCAGCTGTTACACAACCTGTGTAAACTATTTTTGGTGCGAATCAAATTTTTAACAACATAGAAATTCTGTTAACTATTTCATTGTCCCATAGGTGTGAACCTCATCCTCCACTGGCCAAGACTGAATGCATAATATAGGGAAAATACCTGATTCTGTAGTGAAACTAACAAGGAAGACTTGAAAAAAATTAAGACGCTTTTCCAGAATGTTTCTTTTATTTGTTTACCTTATTCTTGGAACCCTAAGAAAATTTGAAATATTTTTAAATTACTCGATTTAAAAATGTGGAAATTATTTCATGCCCTTTGTAATAAGAACAAAATTATATAAAGATATAATCTCATTTTTTCTGGTTCCATCCAGTTTGGATAAACAATGTCAATCTTATGTATATCCTAACACATTTCAGTATGATCATATAGCATGTACAAACAGATACACACAGAGTTTCTCCTTCCCTTATTTCTTTATAAAAACAGTGATATTTTATCCTGAAACTTACTGGTCATAGCTCAACTGCCTATGTTATAGGGTAATAATATCATTAAGCCTCTCTTCTGGAGTATTAACAACTGAAGTTTGCAGACCAAAAATTAAAGAAAAAGAAGGGCTACAAGGACAGTCAACATTTTGGCCCTAGCCTTTCAAGGTTAGTAAGGACTCAGGAAATAGGAGAAACTGTACTGTAATATCCTGTAACTCAATTGTGTCCCAAATTTTCTGATAAAGGAGATTATGGGGCCACAGAGGAAAGTGATCAATGATGTAGGGTGTGCCTAAGGAGAGTCACATGGAGAGAAAACATTCTCTCAGGCTCTCACAGAGAGCACATTGGCCAAGCAATTGCTGTGACTCATCCACATGGCTGACACTGACAAAGGTTCTACAATCTGAGGTACAGGATCTCAGGATAAATCCTGAGGGGATTTCATTGACCTTATCA
>NW_004524897.1:607873-610623 GCF_000260255.1 Octodon degus
GATCCCCACAACACTCCAGCCATGCAAAAGTGCCCTGAAGGCATTCAAGGAGCAAAAAAAAAGTCCTTTTTTAAAGGGCTGGTGAGATGGCTCAGTGGTCTAAAGCACCTACTTAGAACAAACTTAGCAGAGCACAGGGACCACGGTTCAATCCCCCAGCACCACATGCCAGCCAGCCCCACCCCCTGGTGGGCTGAGCTGGCCACACACACACACACGAATAAATAAATAAAAATTTAAAAAAAAGAATTTACTTGAGTGTTTCTTAAAATACAAATTCTTGGGTCCTATCCTAGGCATCTTGAGTTTGAGTTTTCAAAATTAAATGAGTCCTATAATCAGAAGAGTTTGACTTTTCCTCAGTTGCCGCCAAGGTACTAGGTAGACCCTTCCGAGGAAGCTGAGGCCGCGTTCAGGTGAGGCCCTCACTTCCTTAAGCTACTAGCACCATGCCCGGCAGATCTCATCAAGGCCTCTGTCTCTGAGCTCGCCTGCATCTACTCCATCCTTATTCTGCACTAGGAGGAAGTGACAATGACGGAGGATGAGATCAATGTCCTCATTAAAGTGGATGGTGTCAATATCGAACCTTTTCGGCCTGGCTTATTTGCAAAGGCCCTGACCAATGTCAACATCGGGAGCCTCATCTACAATGTAGGGGCTGGAGGCCCCACCCCTGCAGTGGGCGCTGCACTTGCAGGTGGCCCTTCACCTTCCACCACTGCTGCCCCAGCTGAGGAAAAGAAGGTGGAAGCAAAGAAAGAAGAATCGTGCGAATCTGAGAACGACGTAGGCTTTGGTCTTTTCCACTAAATCTCATTTTGTAACATGTTCAGTAAAAACTGAACAGCTAAAAAAAAAGAAAAGAAAAAAACAGGAGAGTTTGATAAATGCTGCTCTGAACACTTCAGCCTGTCTTGACATCTTAATAATATATCATGTTTCCTTTCAGGTTAATGCTTAAACATCAAAGTCATTATCATTAAATCATTTACAGGGGAAAATAAAAAGATTCAATTATCAAACAGTGAATTATTTGTTTTGCAAAAGATATTATAAACAAAGTTAAAAGATAAAAAGAGTAGAAGATGTCTGTAAGACACATAGTAGCATTCATAATACATAAAAAGATATAAGAAAATTGAGAAAACCAAAATGGACTCTGCTATAGTAGGAAGCACTTGGTGATGGTATTAGTAACCATAATGTTAATTAAGCAATAATCTTTGCATCACCACCTATAACAGTGAGAAAAAGAAAAAGAGAGGACAGAGAAAAAACTGTTTGTGATGTAGACACAAGGATAGTCTCAGCTGGAATAGTACTCCAGAGTTATATCTCAGCACTATCTTTTTTTTTTTTTTTTCCGGAACCAGGGATTGAACACAGGCCCCTACACTTGCCAGGGAAACGCTTATTCTATTGAGCTACTTCCCCAGCCCCTCAGCACTATCTTTTAAGACCATCATTCTCTCATTTATTGTCAACTTACTTCTACACACCATGGCAATTGAGCCATGAACAAGGCTCAGATCTTTTCTTCATTTGTCAGCAGGTCAAGAAGTACATACCCATATAAATGTGAGCTTAGGAAGGAACGCTTAAAAAGTGCCACCTACCCATATCTTTACATGTGTTTTGGGTCCTGCTTGTACAGGATTTATTGCATTATTATTATTATTATTAGTAGTAGTAGTAGTAGTAGTAGTAGTATCATTACTATTATCATTACCATTCCTAGCCTATTGCTTGTTTGTCCTTAGAGTTTGTGTGGGTCTGACAGAAGCCAGCACAAGATGAGCAGTTGTAGCCACAAGCTCACTTGATGTCTCATCAACAGGTTGCTCCAATTTATACAAGACATAAAATACACTACATGATGTTTTCCTTTTCAATTTTTTATGGAATTAGGGCTAGGATCCAAGGGCACTCTTCATCTTTTTATTTTTTGATATACGGTCTCCTAAGTAACCCACCCAGCCTCAAAATTGTAATCTTTCTGCCTCAGCCTCCCTACTAGCTGGGATTATGCATGTGTAATGACTGGATCACAAGTCATTTTTCAAAGGTATATAATTCTGCGGTGAAGATGATATGTCCTTTCTCCAGTATTCCAGGGATCTAGATGGTGATTATTCCGTAAGGTTGGCTATAAATTCAATATGGCATCTTTCCCTGCCACTACTATCTTTTTTTTTTTTTTTTTTTTTTTGCGGAACTGGGGATTGAACTCAGGCCCTTGTACTTTTCAGGGAAGTGATTATTCCACTGAGCCATCTCCCCAGCCCCAACTATCTTTGATATGATGAGTATGCTGCTAATATTGTCCAAGCATTGGGGCCCTGTAGGATAGATTTGTTTGTAAAGGACTTCGTACTTTGAGCCCCACTGAAAGTTGCTGAAAAATTGCCTAGTATATGGATCAAGGCAGTCTTCACACATGAAGACTATGCTGCCCATGGAAACTGAGGAAGGGTAACAATGTAGTGCTGTCTTTTTGGTGAGAATTGCAAAGAGAAATAATTTTTTACATAGAATGGTATTGTTCCAATCAATGGACACCTAAAAATTATACTACAACAACATGTGATAAAAAATACGATGAGTGTTAAAAATTTTGTAAATTTATGACAGTAAAAGATACATTGCCACTGGGGCTGGTGAGATGGCTCAGTGGTCTAAGGCACCTACTTAGAACAAGCTTAGCAAAGCACAGGGACCATGGTTCAATCCCCCAGCACCACATGCCA